>NW_027556098.1:117208541-117473541 GCF_003287225.1 Phascolarctos cinereus
CAAAGACCTTTCATCCTTGGCTATCTAAGAAATCTCTAACCCCACTCTGCTTCTACCTCCTAGTTCAAGCTGAGCACCCTAAACTTTCTGAACCCAAGAAAGGAATAGCCTAGGTCCCCCAGATCCAAGGTAAGGTTGGATGGCATCCTAGGCCTTGTTACTTAAGTCTCTAAATGGCCCATCTAACTTTGTCCCTTCTGCAGAACATCCCCACTTTACTCCTCTCTCATCTCATCATCTCATCCACTTCCTATTTTTAGGTCTTACAAATTACATATTTCTTCTCTGCCATGAGTTCTATGACTCAGCTACACAGGACTGCCTACTCTTCATCATAGACACCACTGTCTCCTAGCCTTTGCACTTAATGTCTCCTATGTCTGTTGCTCCTCACCTATTTTTCATAGAATATCTGGCTTCCTTCAAGACTCATCTTAAAACTGGAAGAACCTTGTATACAGTAACAGCAATATTGTATGATGATCAGCTGTGAATGACTTAGCTATTTCCATTCAATCCAATGATCCAAGTCATTGTGATTGGAAAAATGTTTGTTGTGTTGTTCAGTTGTGTCTGACTCTTCATGACCCCCTTTTGGGGTTTTCTTGGCAGAGATACTGGAATGGTTTGCCATTTCCTTCTCTAGCTCATTTTACAGATGAGGAAATGAAGGCAAACAGGGTTAAGTGACTTGCCCAAGGTCATATTGCTAGTAAGTATCTAAGGCTGGATTTGAACTCAGGAAGATGAGTCTCCTTGACTTCAGACTCGACACTCTATCCACTTCACCACTTAGCTGTGCCACCTAGCTAGCCCATATCCACCTCCAAAGAAGAACTGATGGAATATGAATGCAGATAGAAGCACACTTTTAAAGTTTTTTTCAGCTTGTGTTTTCTTTTGAAATTTATGTCTGTGTAACAAAATTGCTAATACAGAAATATGTTTTGCATGACTTCACATTTATAATCGATATCAAATTGTTTGCCATCTCAAGGAAGGGAAAAGGAAGGAAGGGGGAGAATTTGGAACTCAAAAAAATTTTTAATGACTGAATTTTTTTTACCAAATATTTAATTAAATAAATAAATTTCAATTTTTTTACAAATATTTTATGAAATAAATAAAAATGTGTTGGGGGGAAAAACTGTCTTCTGAAGGAGGCTTTCCCTATTGCCTACCCCTCTACCTAAGCTGTTACTGCCTTTCCCTCTAAGGTTGCCTTCCATCTATTCTGTACGTATCTTGAATATGCCTATTTATGTACATGTTGCTGGGGCATGGAGGAGAAAAATCTCCTCTTTTTCCCCCTTGCTGAAAGACCTTTGTTCCAAATGAGGAAGGACACAGAGAGAGGTGAGAGGATATTTGTCCTCATTCTTTAACAACCTGTTGAATCTCAGCTCATTCCTTTTATAACTTGTTAAAGCCAGCTCAGTCACTAATCCTCTACTACACAACCCCAACTACTACACATAACAGAGACCATTAGGGGATGGTCACATCATCCCAAATTGTAGGTCCTTCACTTTAGCAATGAGTTACGGCATGTGTAAATTCTCATGAACTTAGGATGTGCTTGTCCAGCCCAAGAGAGTCACCCTTGTTATACTAACACAAAGCCTTCTCTTGATCTTTCTTTCCCATCTAGCTTCTGTTCCCATTTTCTCCTTTCTTTCACTTCTAAACTTCTTGAAAAAGTTGCCTTTACCTGATACCTGGATACCTCTATTCATTTCAACTCTTTGAAGTCTAGCCCTCATTCAGTAAACTGGGGGCCCATTAAACTGTATGGTAAGGATCCCTGCTGGTGGCATCTTGACGTAGTTTTAAAATCTAACTTTATCAAGGTTTTATTCTGTTTTTATTTATTTTGTTAAATAATTCCCAATTACATTTTCATTACATTGGTTCTGGCCATACTGCAGCTCTAGGACAGTGCCCAGGACCTAGCTCAAGGCTTTGCATACAGTAGTTGCTTGACAATCATTTGCTGAATTGAATTATTCCACTCCCTGCTACTTGCCAGCCTGGTTCTGGTGCCAGCCTGGGTTTTGCTCTTCTTGATCTGTATTTTAGCTGGGAGTTGGTGCCAGTGGGTTTAATTATTCTAGTATTAACACATCTCTCCAGTTGTTTTTTTTTTTCAAAATCTAATTAGTCATTTAACATAGAGTACACAGAAGGTCACTTCTCTACTATAGAGTTATCCTGGAAAGCATGTATTTGGGAGGGGGAAGAGGGGTTTCTGTATAATGAAACAGAAGGTACTGTCTATTTCCTATGTAAGAAAGTCAACAGAGGGGGAGAGAGAGAGAGAGAGAGAGAGAGAGAGAGAGAGAGAGAGAGAGAGAGAGAGAGAGAGAGAGAGAGAGAGAGAGAGAGAGAGAGGGAGAGAGAGAGAGAGAGAGAAATTGAGAGAGTGAGAGTGTAGGGGTACCACACTATGGCCTGGAGACAGTAGCAAAGACTTTTCTTCCCTGCAGGTTGCTCAGATTCCTGTGAATGTTCAAGGTGCTTTCAGTGTAGAAAGAGGCTAGGTGAAGACATATTGAACAGCCAGGGCAGGGGTGGGGGAGGGGGATGGATTAAGAGCATGAATGGGGGAAACAACAAGCATTGGTGAAAAAGTCCCTGGATTGGGAATTCAGTGATCTGGATTCCTATTCCAGCTCTATCACAAATCAGCTGTTTGACCTTGGGCAAAGATCTATAAGCTGTTTGGGAGTTGTCAGTGAGAGGAGAGGTGTTAGATTAGAATCTGGGATTCTTAACTTGGGGTCCTTGAACTTTTTTTTTAAATTTATAGCTGTATTTCAGTGGAATTGGGTTCTTTTGTAATCCTGAGTGTTTTATTTTATGTATTTGAAAACATTGTTCTGAGAAAAGGGATCCATAGGCTTCACCAGACTGCCCAAGGGATCCATGACACACACAGAAAAGGAGAAGTTTTGGCCTAAAAATGCATTTTTCTTTTTAAGGATATTTTTGTTTATTTTGTTAAATATTTCCCAATTACATTACCAAAAATTTAACATTTATTTTAAAAAATTTTGAGTTTAAAATTCTCTCCCACCCTTTGAGGAGGCAAGCAATATGATATCAATTATACATGTCAAGTTATGCAATACATTTTTCCATATTGGACATGTTGCAAAAGAAAACTCACAGACACACACACACACACACACACACACACACACACAAAGACAAAGAAAGAAAGTGGAAAACGTATGCTTCAATCTGCACCCGAAGTTCATCAGTTCTCTCTCTGGAGATGGATAGCATTTTTCGTCATAGGTCCTTTGGAATTGTCTTCAGTCATTGTATTGCTGAGAATAGCTAAGTCATTCACAGCTGATCATCATACAATATTGCTGTTACTGTGTACAATTATCTCCCGGTTTTACTCACTTCATTTTGCATCAGTTCATATAAGTTTTTCCAAAACCATCCAACTCATCATTTCTTATAGAATACTAGTGTTCCATGACATTCATATACCACAACTTGTTCAGCCATTCCCCAATTGATGGGCATCCCCTCACTTTCCAATCCTTTGCCACCACTAAAAGAGCTATAAAGAAATGCATTTTTGATGGCGTCTCTTGATTTCATTTGTAAAGGGAATGCCAAAGTCAGAAAACCACCTCTACTAATGCAGGCCAGCACCTTCTCTTCAACTTTTTAGTCCTAAAAAATTGCCTGGAACAATTAGAAGTTAAGGTTCCCCAGGGTAATCTGGGTGGCTCAGTGCACGGAGCACTGGGCCTAGAGTTAAGGCCTGAGTTCAAATTCAGCCTCAGACGCTTGCTGTGTGTCCCTGAACAAATCACTTAACTGCTGTTTGCCTCAGTTGTCTCATCTGTATAAGATGGGGGTCATAGTAGCACCTACCTACCTTTTAGAGTCGTTAAGAGAGTCAAGTAAGATAATATTTGTAAAACGTTTCAACAGCTCTTTGGCACATGATCAGTATTTAATAAATGCTTATTCCCTTTCCTTCTTCCTCCCTCTCCTCCTCTCTCCCCTCCTATCTGCCTTCCACCACACAGAGTCAACAGAGGTCAGTTGGATCTGAGGATAGATTTTCCTGAGTCCAAGGCCACTTGTCTATCCCCTATTCCAGGCTGCCTATTATAATACTTCAAGATCAAATGAGGATTCTGTCTCGTATAATTCTGACTTTGGCAAGCATGGACAATTGTGTAACTTTGTCCTAGCTGTCAGTCAGGAGTCATTAACCATAGTACAGGTTTTGTGTTTAAAGGGAGTTCTAGCTGTCAGAAAATGTCCTTTTCATCTGAGGGCCTCATTTCCCTTTCCCCTTAGAAGGAAAGGATCATACTGAGTGATCCACAGGGTTCTTTTCAGTAAATCCTTCCTATGATGTCCTCTCTCACTCAGAAATGGATGGGATATGGAATAAACAGCAGACATCACACATCTAAATCAGTTTCCTGGTCAACAAAGACTTTTAAATACCTAATCACCAAACAAGACTCCAGGCCTGGCATCTACCCACTTTGCCATCTAGCTGCCCCACTTCCTTTCTGGATACACCAAAAGTACCCTGTTAGAAAGAGCAGGAGGGTGGAAGGCAGGAGACTTCGGGTTTGAGTAATGGCTCTGTCCCAGCTGTGGGGGAAAAAGTGGTGGGTTTGCAGCTTGAAGTTCTGGATTTGAATCTTAGCTCTGCTCCTTACCACCTGGGTAACGTTGCCAAGTTAGTGATCTGGGGCCCACTTGCCTCCTTTGTAAAATGATAAGATTGGACTAGATCAGCAGTATCAAACACACAGCCCACAACACACTCCCTAGTGCTGCCTGGACCAGATTAAAATGTAATTGAGAAATATTTAATAAAATAAATACAATAAAACATAGATAGTATTGATATTGTCTATGTTTTCTAAGTCAATATGAGGCAGCAGAGATCCTCATGTACTCTTTGGTGGCCTCTATTTCTTTTTTTGTTTTGTTTTGTTTTATATCTTTTTTAAAATTAATTAATTTATTTTGATTTATCAATAATCACTTCCATAAGCTTTTGAGTTTTAAATTTTTCTCCTTCTCCCTCCCCACCTCCCTCCCCAAGATATCTGATATAGACTATACATATGCATTCTTGTTAAACATATTTTCACATTAGTAATGTTGTAAGAATTAAAACCAATAGGAGGAACCACCAGAAAGAGGAAATAAAATACCACAGAAGAAAGAAATAGCAGATAGGTCTGCATTCAAACTCCATAGTTTTTTCTTTGGATGTGGATAGCATTTTCCATCATGAGGCCTTTGGAGATGTCTTAGATCCTTGTATTGCTGAGAAAGGTTAAGTCTATTAATATTAGTCATATCACATCAGGGCTGTTACTGTGTACAACGTTCTCCTGGTTCTGCTCACTTCAGTCAGCATCAATCCATACAAGTCTTTCCAGGTTTTTCTGAAGTCTACCTGCTCATCATTTCTTTTTTTTTTTCTCTTTTTCTTTTTTGGTGAGGCAATGGGGGTTAAGTGACTTTCCCAGGGTCACACAGCTAGTAAGCTGAGGCCAGATTTGAACTCAGGTCCTCCTGAGTCCAGGGCTGGTACTCTATCCACTGTGCCACCTAGCTGCCCCCCCCCCATCATTTCTTATAACACAATAGTATTCCATTACATTCATATACCACAACTTGTTCAGCCACTCCCCAATTGATGGGCATCCTCTCAATTTCCAATTCTTTGGGTGGCCCCTATTTCTATTTGAGTTTGACACCACTGGACTAGATGACCTCTAAGGGCCTTTCCTGCTCTAAATCTATATAATCTTAGACAAATCTTTTGAGCCTCATTTTCTCTAGCTGTCAACCCTCAGTATTAGCCCTGGTAGTTCTCAGGAACAAATGAGATAATCATTGAGTAGATTTTTGGAAAGAAAAATTAAGCACTTTAAAGATTGTAATCCAATTCTTAACCTAGGCTTTTAATGATAATAATGGAAGAAGAATGAAGAGATGCAAGTTTGGGGCACTGAGATGTTAAATATACAATCTGCAAGTTAATGGAAGACAGCATACAAAATCTTCACACTCTTTGTGGAACAGGACTGCAGCCTGGCCTGGCGCTGAGACAGGGGGTTGGTGCCCAGGTTTCTCTTACAGGCCCTGGTTTCGTTTGGACCCTAACAGTCTGGAGTGGTGCCCTAATAGACCTCTGACCCTTATGGTTCCTATCTTCTTTCTGGTTCTTGGCAGATGTTCGACTGGATCAGCCATAACAAAGAGTTATTCCTCCAGAGTCACACAGAGATTGGAGTCAGCTACCAACATGCCTTGGACCTACAGACTCAGCACAATCACTTTGCTATGAACTCCATGGTGAGTTGAAGGGCTGAACTTAGAAATCTGAGTCATGAATTCCATATGTGGGAGGGAGGGGGCCAGGAACAGAGCAGAAGGAGAACTGACAGGGTTGAAGGCAGGAGCTCTGTCCTTTTAAAGTGAATAATAATAAAGAATCCCCAAAGCATGGACAACTTAATGCATTAGCTTGTGGAAAAATTCATTTATTCGTTTACTTATTCATTCATTCATCATTCATTCTTTCCACAAACCTGTATGAAGCACTTACCATGTGCACATCACTGTGTGGAGCACAAAGGTAAAGAAAGTGGTTCGTGTCTTTAAGGAACTTATAGTCCATTAGAAGATTATACAAGGGAGTGCTGGAGCTTGCTTATATGGGCTGAGCTTATAGTTAAATTTTCTTTTTTCTTTTTAGGCAATTGGGGTTAAGTGACTTGCCCAGGGTCACACAGCTAGTAAGTGTCAAGTGTTTGGTCTGAGGCTGGATTTGAACTCAGGTCCTCCTGACTTCAGGCCCAGTGCTCTATCCACTGCACCACCTAGCTGCCCTTATGGTTAAATTTTCAATGTGAACACGCCTACCATCGAAACTGGGAAATGCTACAACTCAGGCTTGATTCATTGGTTGTCTTGACTTAAGAAAGTGATAGAGAAAATGTTAATAATGCAGATTAAACTGAAGAGTTTGTCATGTGTACATACATGCATACATACGCACACATATTTTTGGAGAGTTTGTTGTTAAACATTTAAATAGCACCCTAATTCCTCCACTCCCCCTCCCACCCTCCATGTATACAGAGAAATAGAGGATTAGATAAATAAAGGGTAGCTAAGTGGCGCCATAGTGCACAGAGCACCAGGCCTGGACTCATGTTCCTGAGTTCAAATCTGGCTTCAGACACTTACTAGCTGTGTGACCTTGGGCAAGTCACCTAACCCTGTTTGCCTCAGTTTCCTCATCTGTAAAATGAGCTGGAGAAGGAAATAGCAAACCATTCCAGTATCTTTGCTAAGAAAAACCCAGAAGAGGTCACAAAGAGTCAGATACAACTGAAAACAACTAAATAACAACAAACTCTGTTGCCACTGAGACTCCATCAGAGAACTGTCACAAATGAATGCCACAGCATATAAGTGCATAATTATAAAATGCTATGAGATCAAGAAAGGAGAGTTCACGACTACATGGGAGTCTGGGGAGGTTTCAGACAGGAAGAAGCATTGGCATTGCTCCTGAAAGGACGAGGAGGATCCCAATAGGAGGAGGTGGGAAGCAGCAGTGAGTGCTAATGATAAGAGAATGGTGAGAGCAGAGAACAGCATGCACAAGGGGGCACAGGCAGGAAGGTGTGGGAAGTGTTTGGTGGAAAGGAGGAAATCTCCTGTCTGTCTTCACATTGGCATCAGCGGTTCCTATGAAAGAGACCATTCTGTCTTGTTAGTGTTTGGATGCTATTCTCAGCCAACAAAAGAAGCATGTCTAGAGTTGTGTCTGCTCAGTCTGTTAACGTCAGAACTGGCTCTATCGGTGAGGTTACTTAGGTTTCTCTGGTCCCTGGCCTATCTCAGGGGTCGGGAACCCACAGCCTTAAGGCCACATGTGGCCTTCTAGGTCCTTAAACGTGGCCTTTTGACCAAATCCAAATTAAAATTAAATTAAATCCAAATTAAAATTTGGATCCAGTCAAAAGGCCGCACTTAAGGACCTAGAAGGCCACATATGGGCTTAAGGCTGTAGGTTCCCCACCCCTGGCCTACCTCTTTCCTTTCTGACTATAGCCCCAACTGCCTCTAAGCCCTTAGTAATATTCAGTTGAATCAGCTAACATTTATTAAGGGTGTGCTATGGGCTGGGAGCACCATGGTGCAGGACCAAACTGACTTTATCATTCTTGCAGCAGTGTGTTTTTTTCCCTTTTCTCCTGGTTAAACCATTAGCTCTGGAGATTTCTTTAGAATTATTGTGGTGAAGCTTCAATGGGCTCTTTGTGTGGTGATTGCTCCATTTGGCTCCTCCACCGAGGAGAATAACAGTCAGACAAAACAGCCAGGAGAAGCAATCCCAACCCTTCCACAATGTGCATTAAGAAAACTCTGGGTCCCATAAAAATATTCAGGTCTTTAGGCCTAGCTGAAATACTGAGGACACCTTTACATTTTAGCTTCCTTCCGTTGCTTGATGGAAATAACTTTCCCTCAGTTAAGAACACTGACATTTCTCTCCCTAGAGATGTTGTTGTCTGCACATCTGGGGAACTCACTGATGGTCTTCTATGCAGAGGACTGGACTCTGGGGCCTCATTCACTAGGGGCCAGGAAGTGATAGATTGCCCATCTCTATTCCAACCCCCTAGAGGTGCCTCCATGTTGAGGATGGGCTCTTGTCTGAAGTTCCCTTTGGTGTTGATGTTTCTTCAGTAATAGTAGAAACCTCATTAATATTTTTATTTTTAAAATTTTATTAATTCATTTTGATTTATCAATAGTCACTTCCATATGCTTTTGAGTTTAAAATTTTTCTCCCCCTTCTTCCCCACCACCCTCCCCAAGATGGCTCACAATCTGATATAGGCTATACATGTACATTCCTATTAAACATATTTTCACATTAGTAGTGTTGTAAGTAAAAATTAAAACTAATAGGAGGAACCATCAGAAAGAGGAAAAAAACTCAACAGAAGAGGAAAAAAATAGCAATTCAACTTTCATAGTTCTTTCTTCGGATGAGGATAGCATTTTCCATCACGAGCCCTCTGGAGATATCTTAGATCCTTGTATTGCTGGGAAGGGTTAAGTTTATCAATATTAGTCATCACATAACATGGCTGTTATTGTGTACAACCTTCTCCTGATTCTGCTCACTTCACTTAGCATTGGTCCATACAAGTCTTTCTAGGTTTTTCTGAAGTCTGCCTGCTCATCATTTCTTATAACACAATAGTATTCCATTACATTCACATACCACAAATTGCTCAGCCATTCCCCAATTGATGGGCATCCTCTCAATTTCCAATTCTTTGCCACCACAAAAAGAGCTACTATGAATATTTTTGTACATGTGGGTCCTTTTCCTATTTGTATGATCTCTTTGGGATATAGCCCTAGAAGTGCTATTACTGGGTCAAAGGGTATACACATTTTGATAGCCCTTTGGGCAAAGTTCCAAATTGTTTTCCAAAATGGTTGAATAATTTCACAACTCCACCAACAATGCATTAGTGTTCCAATTTTCCTATATCTTCTCCAACGTTTATCATTGTCCTGTTTTGTCATGTTGGCCAATCTGATAAGTTTGATGTGGTACCTCAGAGTTGTTTTGATTTACATTTCTCTAATCAATACCTCATTAATCTTTTTCAAGCAAAAAATATTGAAAATATACACATAGGAACTTCTTGAGTTTATTTAGGGACTGTTGTTTACAAAAACACTCACCTGTCTCCCTAGTCTAGGCAATGTGACATAGTAGAAATTCAATAGATGGGGCAGAGATAGAACGTTGGACTTATAGTCAGGAAGACTCAAATCCCACTTCAGATACTTCCTAGCTGTGTAACCTCAGGTAAGTCACTTAACCTCCCTAGGCCTCAGCTTTCTCATCTTTAAAATGAGGAGGAGGCTAAGACTTGGTGGACCTCTAAGGTCCTTTCCTAACAAGCATTTATTAAACACTTACTATCCTACTATGTGCTTTATTGTTTAGTCATGACCTCATTTGAGGCTTTCTTGGCAAAGATATCGGGGTGGTTTGCCAGCTCATTTTACAGATGAGGAAACTGAGGCAAACAGGGCCAAGTGACTTGCCCAGGGTCACACAGTTAGGAAGTGTCTGAAGCTTGATTTGAACTCAGGAAAATAAGTCTTCCTGACTCTGGGCCCAGCATTCTATGCATCATGCTGCTGCCCAATGTTCCTATGAACATGCATCTATTAAATATCTGCTATCCTACTGTATGCTAGGCATTACATAAAAAGCAAGTCTTCGAGTTACTTATATTTTCTTGGGAAAAACCACAGGCACACCGATTAGTAAATATAAAATAGATAAAAGTAAATTTGGGGTCAGGGAACACTCTTTCGCTGATACTGAGGATCTCAGGGAGAAAGCCCTCCGGTAGGAGATGACATCTGAGCTTGAAGGGAGATGGAGGTGAGGAGGTAGAACATTTCCAGGGCTGGCGGGCAATCTGCTGTACAGAGACAGAAGATAGAATAAATAAAGAGAACTAGACAGAGCAGACTTGGCTGGACTATAGAATGCTTAAGGGTGATGAATATCTAATTAATGCAGAAAGAGATTGGAGCCAGGTTGGGAAGGACTTTAAATGCTACACAGAGGAGCTGACATTTTATGCTAAGGGCAATAGGGAGCCACTGAAACTTTTTGAGGAAAGTAATGATGTAGTTAGATCTGTGCTTTAAGAAGGAGCACTGGACTTGGAGTCCAGTCACATCTGTGGCCAAATCCTGGTTCAGTCAAATCCTATCACTTTTCTGGGCCTCCACTTCCTTATCTGTAAAATGGGAGAGTTGGATTCAATAATAGGACATAGATTTAGAGATAGAAGGGACTATCTATACTTACTCCCTTATTTTACAGATGAGGAACTGAAGGAAACCAGGACATTGACTGGTTTGCCCAACATGACACTGGCAGTGTCAGATGTGGGATTTGAACTCAGGTTCTTTGATTCTAGAACCAGTCCACTTTCTGCTGGGTCAAGATGATCTCATAGGATCAGTGTATTGCCAGCCTCCAGGCAAAGTGAGTGCAAACAGCCTTCCTCCTCCCACACTACCCTCTGACTTGGGTTAATGTTTTCATTTCCCCCTTAAGGCTGCTATTAGCTTTTAGTAGCTTTTTGTCATTCTAACTCGACTTCACTAAATCACTGGAAAGGACCTTTGAGATAATCTAGTCCGTGACTCTCATCTTGTAGATCAGGAAACTGAGGCTTAGAAAGATTAACTAGCTTGTTGAAGGTCACACTGCTACCATCTCAGAGTCAAGTTTTGAACCCAGATCCTGACTCCAAATTCGGTGCCCTTTCTGACACTGTGGAATCCACAGAAGTGCTTAACATCGTGCAATCTTCTGCAAGATTCTGTGGGAGATATAAAGATTTTTGGTAGCATCCCTGCCCTCAAGAAGCTTATGTTCTCATTGGGGAGTGAAGACATACTTGAAACACATACAGGGCTATATGTGATATGGTATAGGCAATAAGTTACTCCAATTCAGAAAAAGAGATATCAGTGTGAGTTGGGGAAGTCAGGAAAGTAAGATTTCATGGACAGAGATGAATATGAACCTAGCCTTAAAGTATGGGAAGGTTTTATCTGTGGGAAGCAGAAGGGTTTTCATTACAGGTGGCAAGAATGCCAGGTAAAAATGTCTCAAAGATCTTATTCTCATAGGATTTGACTTAAGGAGGGAATAACATACACATTCAATTGGGTATAGAAATCTGTCTTACCCTACAGGAAAATGGGGGAGGGGGGGAAGGGGACAAGAGAGGATAGAGAGGAGGCCAGATTGGGAAAGGGGGTAATCAGAAGCAAATACTTCTGAGGAGACACAGGGTCAAAGGCAAGAATAGAATAAATGGGGGGGCAAGATAGGATTAAAGGAAATAGAGTTAGTTTTTCACAACATGTCTACTAAGGAAGTGTTTTGCATAACTGCACATGTATAACCTATATTGAGTTGCTTGCCTTTTCAATGAGGGTGGGTGGGGAAGGAGGAAGGGAGAAAATCTGGAACCCAAAGTTTTAAAAACACATGTTTAAAAAAAATGTTTTCACATGCAACTGGGAAATAAGAAATATGGGAAATGGGGTACAGAAATCTATCCTGCCCTACAGGAAAATAGAAGGGGATAAAAGAAGGGGGTGGAGAGATAGAAGAGAGGGAAGACTAGGGGGAGGGGTATTCAGAATGCATGCCATCTTGCGGTGGGGAGAGGGGTGAGATGGGGTGAAAATTTGGAACTCAAAATCTTGTGGAAGTGAATGTTGAAAACTAAAAATAAATATATAAAAAAAAATAAAAATTAAAAAGATGTCTCAAAGGCAAGAATGAGTATATCTGAGGGACCGTAGGAGGGAGGCCTAGCCTGGAAATGAGGAACCAGTCTCTTAACTAATAGGAAATTAGCTATACAGCTTGTGGAAGAAAGCCTTGAATGCTAGACACAAGACTTCGGACTTTGTTAATTAATAGAGAGTGCTTGAAGGTGTTTTTTTTTTGTGGAGGGGGAGGAAAAGAGGTTGTGTGTGACACAGTGAAAGAAGTATTTTAGGAAGATGACATCCTAATGTTTTGCTGAGTGACTTAGAGAACACAGATACTGGAAGCAAATAGATCAATAGGCAGCTGTTGCAGTTATTCAGGAATGAAGTAATGAAGACCTACTATGGGAGGGAGAAGACATCATCTCATGTTAAAGAAATATTCAAAGTTTTTAGCAGATTGGAAGCTCAATATAAGTCAACAATAAGACAAAGGACCCTCATTTCATCTTGGGCTATATTAAGAAAGATACAGGGGTCAGAACAAGGAAGATGATAGCCTTGATCAGACCACATGTAGAATGTTGTGTTCAACTCTGGGTGCCTCATTTTAGGAACAACGTTGACAAAACTGAGAGTTGAGAAGAAGTCATCAGGATGGTAAGAGGATGAGAGATTATGGCAAATGAGGAACAACTGGGGGTTTTGGCCTCTAGGACACTGGTCAGGAACAGTTGTTTTCAAGTTAAAGGATTGGAACAGGGGGTCACCTGACTCTGCTTGGCTCCTAAGGGCAAAATGAGGAGCAGTAGGCAAAAAGGGTCCAGAGACAGGTTTAGCCTTGAGGTGAGGAAAAATTTCTTCTCAATTAGGGCTGCCCCAAAGTAAAACAGGTCTTCTTGGGGGTGGCTTCACTTGTAGGGGGAAGGGAGTCTTCAACTGAAGGTAGTAGATGACAAGTCATCTGGGATGTCGTAGAGAGAATTTCTCAAACTGAACAGTTTGGGGTATCTTAGTAGATGTCTGAGGTCATAGGATCATAGATCAAAGCCCACTGAGCCCAGCTCCTTCATTTTACATATGAGGAAACTGAGGCCCAGAGAGAGAAGTGATTTTTTTCAGTCATTCAGGAAGTAAAGGCAGAGCTCAAGCTCTAACAAAGGCCGTTTAATACTAAATGCAGTATTCTTTACCACATATCGTACTTGTAATTGATCAGATTTCATCTGCTGGTCATTCAGGAGAAAAGCATCTGTGATTGGATGCTTTGATGTGTATTTAATTCACCAAAGAAAAGTGAGTAAGGAATGGATCCAAATGACCTTGATTATGTATTTTGTGGATTGTCCAGAGAGAGTTGAGCTTTTTTGCCGCTGCCCCCCCCCCTTATCTTTTCAGCCTTGCAAAACAAACTCATTTACAACCACATATGGAAACTTCTCTCTTTCCTAAGATGAGAGTTCTTACCTTGAGATCCACAGCCACCCGAGGGTAAAAGGATAGATTTCAGAGGATCCACAAATTGGGATAGAAAAAAAGTATGTCTTTATTTTCACTAACCTTTGATTTACTTTGAAATCTTTTGTATCTTATTTTATACATTTAAAAACATTATTCTGAGAAAGGGTCCATAGACTTCACCAGATTGTCAAAGGGGTTCCTAATACGCAAAAGAACTCCTACTCTAAGCCAAGGATCGTTAGACAGGTGACTCTATGTCAGTAAAAAGAGACTTCCTGAAGCTAAAAAAGAGATGGTCCTTGGTTTTAGATTATCCCCAACCACTGCTTAGGATGTTCAATGCATATAGTATGGATGATTGAGAGTTAATGGTACTTTAGCAACATTTTCTATCTGAAATTTACTTTTGAATTTCTCATGCCAAGGAGAATAAAAGGAGACAGGGTGAAATGTCCTGAGCAGAAGTGGCTTCTGTAACTGGAAGAAGTGGGGAGGAATAATTTAATATACTACAACCAATTAGCTTGTTACAAGCCATCTCTTGGCCTCCCTGCTGCAACTGAATATATGAAGGTTCTCCGATGCCTACTTAGCCTAATTAAGTTGAATTTTGTATATCTGACTGCAGGGTGAGGACAATGAAATCCCAGAGACTGTTTAATCAAACTGCCAGGCACCTGTGTTTCATAAACATAGCTCACTGCTTTTATAAACCAGAAGGCTTACAGGTTAGCTAGCTATGGGTAAGAATTTGCTAATTTCCTAGTTATGGGTAAGAATTTCTGCCATCTCTCCTAAGGGAGGGATAGTAGAATCCAAAATATGTGAGTGAGGAGAGTTTCAGAATTTACTTTTCTGGCCCAACATGAAGCGTATTAATGGATGAGATGACTTGTCAAGACCCACTTTGTGTCCGCTGAGTTAAAGATAATTAGTAACTCAAAGGAAAGAAAGAATGGGTTCAAGTAGATTCACATTTTGTGAATCCATGGAAACATTTCTTCTTTCTTAGACTGCAGCAACATTTCAAATTTCTCCTACACAGCCAACAAATTGACATTTTTGTGACGCGAGTCTGATCATGTCTTCCCCTCTTCCCCTACCCAAGAATCCTTAATAGCTCAGTTAACTCTAGCATAAAATACAAAACACTCAGTTTGGTATTTCAAACCCATCTCTATGTGGTCTCCAGTTGTTCGGTGGTGTCTGACTCTGTGACCCATTTTGGGGTTTTCTTGGCAACGATACTGGAGTGGTTTGCCATTTCCTTCTCCAGCTCCTTTTACTGATGAGGAAACTGAGGAAAACAGGGTTAAGTGACTTGCCCAGGGTCATATAGCTAGTAAGTGTCTGAGCAAAGATTTGAACTCAAGCCTTCCTGATTCTAGGCCAAGTGCTCTATCTGCTGTGCCACCTAGCTGCCCACTTAAATTGTCTCTTATTTTATTTTTCTTCTTTCGTGCACTCTTCATTTGAGTCAAACTAGCCTGTTAGCTATTCCCTATATCTGACATTCTGTCCCCCACCTTGGTGTCTTTATACAAATGCCCTCCCAAGTCTATAACGTATTCCTTCTCCCTTCCACCTAAGGATTTCTAGCTTCCTTCAAAGTACCACTAAGATGCTATATGAGATCTTTCCCAACCCCTCCGTTGTTAGAGCTCTCTCCCTCCTGAAACTGGTTTGCATTACTTCTCCCTGTATGCATTTTATGCTCCACCTGCCACCAGAATGTGCATTACTTGAAGGAAAGTTTCTTCTTTATCTTTTCATTTCCATCACCCAGCACCATCTTGCAGATAAGTGCTTTAATGCTTGTTGAATTGAAGTGTACTTTGCTTTAAGCTATAGATGTTTTTCTGAAAATTCTCATTTGAATTGGATTTTCTCATTGAACTTAGCTACAATAGAGATGTCGTAGCTTTATTTTTTGATTGATCAATACATGATGATTTGCATTGATCAGTGAATGATGATTTCTAACCTTTGACCTTTAAGTTTCTTGCCCCTCTCCAATTCAATCAATCAATCATTAAACATTTTAAGTGCCTACTGGCTTACTGTGTGGGGGGCACTGTGCCAAGCATTGGGGGATACAAAAAGAGATAAAAAACAGTCCCTGCCCTCAAGGAGTTTACAATCTAATGAGGGAGACAATGTGCAAACAAATATATGCAAAGCAAGCTATTCAGAATAAACAGGAAACAATATATAAATGAATACTTTTGTGTGCCAACCTAGTTTAAAATTAAAAGAAACCCCAAGCAAAAAAGAAAAAATTTAAGTAAAAACAATTCTCTCGCCATCAAATCATATGTTTTTACAAGTTTGGATTCTTTTTTACCTAGTTTTCTTAAAGAGGGTCATACTTTTTTGTTTGACTACTAAAGTTTAGCTTCCAGCTAACATTAACATTATCCAGAAAGACTGATATGATGTTCAAACTGAGAAGAGAAATACATTTGCAAATTTTTAAGATGAAAATTGACACCATGACAGACCACAAGTCTTCAAGTGCTGGAGTGACAGTAAAAGAAGAAACCTTCTCTGTTTCTCCAAAACAAAATTATGATTCATCATCCTTTGGGTTTTGAGCGTAATATGGGTTAGGATTTTGGTTTTGTTATTAATATTTTTTGAGTTTGTATCTCCCACTAGATATATCCTTTTCCACCTATTCTTCATAAAGAGACTTATTAAGTTCATTGGGAAAAATATATCCAGCCTTCTGACAATGTCTCAAAAATGCTAGCTGCCCCAGAGCCCACAGAATCTTCTTCATTCTTGTCATTGCTTCCTGCAGCAAAAGCTTTTTTCATAACCACACCATGAACTGACTGCAGCCTTCTCTGGAAAAGCAGGTGGGAAAGGATGAAAGGGAGAGTAATATTATTCAACACACAAAGGCCAGAAATTTTTAAAAAGCCTATGTAAGAAAATAACATATATCTATAGGCATGTACATATACACATGCACACATGTGGCCCTCTAAGTCCTGACTGAATCCAAACTTTACAGAACAAATCACTTGGACTTAGTCAAAAGGCTGTACCCAAGGATCTAGAGGGCCACATGTGGCCTTGAGAGCACAGGTTCCCTACCCTTGATCATAACATAAAAATTATCTTTGACTCTTCTCCTGTCTTAGCCACTACCTTACTATCATTCCATTTCTGTTCTAATTCCAGTCTGTCATTACCTTTCTCCCAGAATATTGCAGAGTATTCCCTACCCTTGGTATGATTGACAGGCTAAGTAGAAATAAGAAAATCAAGAGGAGGAAGAGTTGATTTATAAGGGAAGAAGATGAGTTCGGTTATAGAAATGTTTAGTTTGAACTGTTAGCAGGATGTGCCAGGTAGAGATGGGCGGTAGGTAATTTGAAATAAGAATTGGAATTCAGGAAAGGATTGGGAATGGAGATATAGAACTGAAAAATGGGTGTGGGGAGAAGGTCTTTTGTAAACTTTGAGAACGAATCTATTATAAACTATTCTTTCCCTTTTGGTGGAGGAAGAATAGTAACGAATTAGGCAATGACTACACCGGAATGTACAAAAACACACTGTTGATCAGGAGGCTTGGTAATGGGCAAGAATCTACTGAGAATTATAAACTGAAGACATGGCTAAGGCAAGCTCAAGTTGGCAGGTGAATGCTAGAGGAAGAGGCCATTTTTATTTTAATTCATGTGAAGCTAAGAATCATGGGGGCGTTGAGGACTCATGATTTCTTGGTTCAGTATTGCGTACTAAGCTGGGAAGACCATATGGGGTAGGGGTGTGGTTTTTATTCATACATTATTCCAGTTACCTTTAAACTTATGAATTACATATGAATTTGGATACTGTCCTTTACAAATACCTCAAAATATGTACTGATCCTTGATAGTATTTTGGTTTGTGGAAAACAGGGAAAGAATGTGTGGATGGTGGAATCAAGTCTCCCAGATTCAGTAGTACAGACAGAATAGGAAAGGCACATGATCAGTGGTCTGGGTATGGCAGAGCTCTGAACTTAGGGTGCTAAGCTAAGTCAAGGAGCAAGAGATGAGGGACGTGGTACTTTACACCAGAATTTAGATCTCATGTAGGTTCAGATTACAATGAAACTAAGGCCTGGGCCAGAGCTGGATTCTTGTTGGTCAGTTCTACGAGAGGACAGCTTCCCTGATTAGGTGAGGTCTTCAGTGGTTTAAGGTATTTCCTTAGAGGGACTCATCCTCATAAAGGTGTTGGGGAATAGATAAAGTTGTTAAGGGATAGAGTGGAGGAGAGGAGGATTGGAGATTAAGCCTTGGAAGAGCAATGAAGCTCTGCCTCAGGATGTCAAAATGTACAGGGTAGCACTCGTAGTCCAGAAGGTAGAAAAACCTAGATAGGAAGATAATTACCCAAAACAGGAAGCTACCAGGTGGCGGCTTCTTTCTCTTGCTTCTGCACCCCGGTGAGAGCCTTCCCAACTATGCTTTGCTTGGCTCTGCTCCTCCCCTGGTTGAAACCACCTAAGCAATAACCCCATGGTGTTTCTGACCATGGGATCTGGTACCCCTATCACAGATTCTTTGTTTCCATAGTCATGGGACCATATCCCTGATATCTTCTCCTCCTCACAGGACCTTATATTCCTAGGTTTTAAGCTTCCTTCCTAAGCACTCTTCTCCACCCCTATCCCCAACTACTTGCCCTGGGGAAAAAAAATTACTATTTAAAACTCTGTAAGGCAATATTTACGTTAAAGGGATCAAAGGGAAAAGAACTAATAAAAGGAAGAGAGAAAGACTAGTCTGTTGGAAACAAGAACTAGGGTTTTCTAGTGTCTTGGAATTGGAAGCCAGTGTTGAACATAGCAGAGAATCCAAGGAAGAAGAGAAAAGAAAAACATGCATTATGGTTTGGAGTGTAGGAGTCACTGGTGACCTTCAAGAGAACAGTTTTCGGTGACTGGGGGTATCAGAAGCCACTCTGCAGGGGGTTGGGGAGTGAGTGGGTAGCGAGTAGAGGCTGGAGGAATTTGGCAGTGAAAAGATGGTATGGTAACTCAAAAGGGATATTAAGGCTGAAAGAAAGGGTTTTTATTGTTTAGAATGGAGGAAACTTCAATATGTTTATAGACAAGAGAAAGAGATCACTTTAGAGGGAGAAATTGTAGTTACCAAAGAGATCATTTGATCGGTGGGAATGAGGTCCTAGAGAAAATCGAAGGTCATGTGATCAAGAAACATAAAGGGAGGAGCCTTCCCTCTTTTGAGCTGAACAGAAGGAGATGATAGGTGAATATGTGCATAAATTTTGGTGTTAAAAGAAAGAGAAATTGATGGAAAGTTTCATGTTACTGACAGCATGGAGAAACTAAATCTGGTCCAAGAAGAGCAGGATGGATGGTTCTTCAAATTTATTGTAACCCTACTGGATCTGACAACAGTCTCCAAAGTTGAGGCCTGTTTATACATATACACACATATACAGATGTATGTATATATACATACAAATGTGTGCATATGCACACACATATGTGTATATATAATACCTATCTATATGTGTACATATACACACATATTTATATGTGTATATATGTGCATGTATGCATGTGTACATACATATATGTATGTGTATGTGTGTGTATGAATATATATATATCCCTTTCCAATGCCCTTTAAAGGATCCACTAGAATACTACCATTTTTCCCTCCCAACCTATAAGGGTTCAGCTTTAATTTTTTGAAAATCTAACATTATCTTCTGAGACTAAAAGGGTTATTGAGGAGTCCACATCACCCCCTTGTGACTTGGCATTTTTCCTGAGCCTCTGATTCAATCTGAGGCTTCAGCGCCTCCTAAAATATCCCCTAACTATCTGTGGCAGCCCAAGAATGTTCAGCATTAACTAAAGAGCTTCCTGTTGTGGTACCTAAGCTTTAGCCAGAGCCAGAGCTCCTGAGGAGGCTCATTCCCTCTTTCTTAGTTCATGGGATTCTCAATTTGGAGCTGGAAGAGACTTTAGAGAACATCTAGTCCAATGCCCTCATTTTACTTTTGAGGAAACTGAGGCCCAAAGAGGTAAAGTCCAAAGTCATACATGTAGTAAGTAGCATAGATGGAATTTGAACCCAGATCCTGTGACTCTACCTTCAGGGATCTCCTGAACCTGATGGAGAAGGACTTACCACCATGGGGCCAGCACCAGCCATTCTTCCACCAGGGCTCTTGGCAGTGTCCAAATCTACTACAGCTACAGGTTGGATAGGAGAGCACATTGGAGAAGGGACAGATTTCTTCTCACCTAGTGAGTTTGAGCTTGGTTAAGAGACCAGCAGGCAGGAAAGACCCACTCACTCAAGTGAAGAGCCGCAGGTTGAAGGAAGACACCTGGAGAAGGGTTCTCATGAATGGATTTACCATGGAAATAGTCTTGGCTACAGGTAGCCTTTTAATTGCTAAGGAGATTAAAGATGGCACACCACTGGCTTCCTGCCATCTGGTCTAATCCCCTCATTATACAGAAAGTAAATTGAGGGGTTGAGTGACTTTCCTAAGGGTACACAACTGATAAGTCTTAGTCATTTTCAGTCATGTCCATGCTTTGTGACCCCATTTGGGGTTTTCTTGGCAGAGATACTGGAGTGGTTTGCTGTTTCCTTCTCCAGCTCATTTTACAGATGAGGAAACTGAGACTAATAGGGTTAAGTGGTTTGCAGGGTCACACAGGTGGTAAGTGTCTGAGGCCAGATTTGAACTCAGGAAGATGAGTCTTCCTGACTCCAAGCCTGGCACTCTGGCCATCATATCCACTCTCTATTCCATGTTCTAGCTCTTAATCTGCTCCCAGCCAGATTTCCTGCTATCACGGCATTAATTTCATTGCAGTTCATCTAAGGCTGATTCACACATTCTATAATCAAGACCTACCTGTGTAAGGAAGTCTCTGTCAATGACTATTCTCTTCTCTCCCCCTTGCATCCCCACTGTAGCCAGGTGCCCCCACTTAGCCCCACCTGCAGACCCTAAGCCAGTCATACTTGCTCTTGCTTTTTCTGTTAAGTGATTAGGCTTGGTTCTGGTGCTCCATCCCTGTTACCCAAACTACTTCCCTATGTTTTGACCTTCCCTCTATTCCAGACCTATTGCATATTTTGATTTTTCATACTTGCCTGACTTTTAGGAGTCCTGAGCTATTGCAATTTCTAACCTACTTATGTGTATCTCAGTTAATAAACATTTTAATATATAATATTTTATTTTTCCACAGTTACATGTTAAAACAATTTTTTTTAAACTTTTTAGAGTTTTGAGTTCCAAATCCTATCCCTCGTCCCTGAGATGGTAAGCAATCAGATAGAGGTTACACTTGTGCAATTACATAAAACATTTCTGCATTAGTCATTTTATATAAGAAAACTCAAAAGAAAAACAATGAAAGAAAGTGAAAAATAGCATGCTTCAGTTTGTATTCAAACAATATCAGTTCGCTCTTTGAAGGTAGATGGCATGCTTCATCATTAGTCCTTTGAGATTGTCTTGGATTATTGTATTTCTGAGAGTAGCCAAGTCATTCACAGTTCTTCATTGTATAGTATTGCACAACATTCTCCTGGTTCTGTTCACTTCACTTTGTATCAGTTCATGTAAGTCTTTCCAGATTTTTCTGAAATTATCCTGCTTGTCATTTCTTATAGCACAATAATATTCCATCACAGTCACATACCATAGCTTGTTTAGCTGTTCCTTAATTGATGGGCATCCCTTTGATTTCCAATTCTTAGCCCCCACAGAAAGAGCTGCTATAAATTTAATAAACATTTATTAATGCCTACGATGTGCTAGATACTCTGCTAAGTAATGAGAATGAGACAAAAGACCGTCCTTGCTCTTTAGGAGCTCACAGTCTAATGGGAGAGTCAAGCAAACAAGTATATAGAAACACACTGTATACAGGAAATAATTAGAAGGAAAACACTAGAATTAAGAGGGGTTCGGAAAGCCTTTCTATAGAAGGGATTTTACTTGGAGCTTGAAGGAGGCCAGGGAAGGCAACAGGCAGAGAGAAGGAGACAGAGCATTCCAGGTATGAGGGACAGCCAGAGAAAAGGCCTGGAGCAGAGAGAGATGGAGTGTCTTGTTTACGGACAGCATGGAGGCCAGTGTCACCACTATGGCCCCAGCCCTGTCATATAACCACTACCCTGAGATCATTTAATTGTTTCTCAGGCTAACCCCTTGAGTTCTTCAGTCAGCTGTACCCCACCCCAACATACGTGGATATACAAATGTGCAAATTGCCTGCCTTCATCCAGACCCGCTGCTATCACAAGGCATTCAGTTCTTTACAGTTCATCTGAGGCTGATTCATATCTCTCCTCTGGCATAGAAATGGATTCAGTGGATATCCAGTGAATGTAGCAGGAACACTAAGGATGTCACCATGGGTGTGGGTGGCTGTAATTTGGCAATACCAGGTAGGGAATTGGACCTGGAGATAAGTATTGGAGATTGTTATGGATCAGAGCAGGTAAGGTAGGGGGCTTTGAGGCAGGGTGTGAGTGTTGGGTCAGAGGCCCAACAAGACTAGACTAGGACTGGAACACAAATTCCCCAGGACAGAGAAAACCTGGAGATTCAAAGTCCACACAGACACTCTCTTTCTTCCTCTGCAGGTAGGGAATATGGGCTTGGAGATCTAAATATAATGCTGGACTTGGCTGAAATATCGGTTAGTTTTGATGAACTGCTTTCCCCCCTCTTTTTTGTTCTTTGTCATAAGGGATGGTTCTCTAGGTGGCCTAGGAGAAGGCTATATTCAGAAATGAAGGTGATATAAAAATAAGATTTTTTGTTGTTGGGTCGTTTTCAGTCATGTCCAACTCTTTGTGACCCCATTTGGAGTTTTCTTAGCAAAGATGCTGGAATGGATTGCCATTTCCTTCTCCAGCTCATTTTACAGAAGAGGAAACTGAAACTAGCAAGGTTAAGTGGCTTGCCCAGGGTCACACAGCTAGGAAATATCTGGAGCCAGATTTGAACTCAGGCAGATGAGTCTTCCTGAATCAAAATCTAGTACTTTATCCAGTGCACCAAAAACAAGATAGCAATAAATTTAAAAAAATAAATAAATCAATATGAATATTTAAGGACCGGGACATATAATTGAAGTGAAAGAACAGGACAATTTGTATGTTGCAGTGACCATGATGCCATGCTGTGCTCCCTCTTATTCACCTCCATCCTCATGTGGCTGGGGATGTTCCTTCTTTGGTTTCTCCAGCTGCTGCCTCTGTTCCTCCTCTCTAAGAGAGATTTTTTCCCCCACCAAGTCCAGGGGGAAAGGAGTTAAAAATGGTAAAGGCTCTGACTCAAATACCTCTCCCCAGCCCCAGTGGCTGCAGATTCACTCATTCACTCTCCATCTCCCTCTCCCTCCCCCTCCTCATGTCCCTCTGCCACCCCGTCCCTACTTTTTTTCCTCTCTCTCCCTTTCCCCTCTCCTTTTCTCCCCTTCCATCTCTCCCCTTCTCCCTCCACCTCTCCCTCTCTGTCTCTCCTTCTCTCTCCCCTAAGGCAGCTGGTAGCACAATGGACAGAGTGCGGAGCCTGGAATCAGGAAGACATGAATTCATACATAACCTCAGACACTATCTATATGACCCTGAGCAAGTCTCTTAACGTGTTTGCCTCAGTTTCTTCAGCTGTAAAAAGGGGATAATATTAGCACCTACCTTACAAGGTTGTCGTGACGCTCAAATGAGATAATATTTGTAGAAGTGCTTAGCACAGTACCTGACACATAGGAGACACTATATAAAGGCTTAATTCTTTGCCTTCTGTCTGAGGTTTCTCCAATTGCCTTTCTCCACTGGATTTGAGCAATGACATGCTTAACTTACCAATGTAGTGGTTAACTATGATTAATACAATTTCCAGCATAGGAGACAAAATAAATAGAGAGGTATATGTCTGTAAGAAGCACAGCTATCTTTCATCCTGAGAAATATGTCCTCTCTGAAGCTGGAGAGGGAGAAGGGAGAAAGGAGGCAGAGAAGAGAATCAGCACCTTGGGTCTTGCCCTCTCAATGGTTTTCAGCAAAGTAGGAAGGATATGCCCAGACAGACCCTGGGCCCTGGAGTCCAGCACAAGCAATGTCATTGTTCCTGTCTTGCTTCCATGGAGACTGCTCTCTATAGCTTCCTATATATTGCCTGCTGCTATTCCTGACACACTCCACTGCTTCCCTTCCCCATCATATATTAGGACAAGAGGGGTTAGTTTGCAGTAAGAGTCCTACCCTATTGAGAAGGGGAATGAATGCTGGGAGTGATTTATGCCCCAAACCAGGGGTGGGGAACCTGTGTCCTCAAGGCCACATGTGGCTGACTTGAGGACCCAGAGGGCCACATGTGGCTACAGGTTCCCTACCCCTGACGCAAATCAATACACATCCATCCATCTCCAGTGTCATGATCTTGGCAACATGCAGACAATATTACATGTAAAGTGGAAGAATAATAATATTTATCCTGCTTACCTCACAGAGTTATTGTAAGCTTTAAAAGGGATAACACATATGAAGTTTCCTTTTCATTTTTTGTAAATCATAAATCACTACATAAATGTGAGCTATTATGATGTTTTGGCTACCCCCACACTCCCAACTTAGGGACTTCACTGTTTGTGCTCCCTGCAGGCTCAATATGCTTTTGTGTACAAGGTCTGGGTGTCTAAGGCCAGACAGCCCACTTAGTTACTGGGAGTTACTCAGAATCCTCCAGTTCTGAGAAAGGAGGGGGAGACATTTCTTGGGAATAAGTTTCCCTGAAGCACTGTAGGCATAGATCTCAACCTCAAAGGAAAAATTTTAAAAAGTTCTCCCAAGCTCAGATAAATCATAGACTAAGTGTTAGAACTTCAAAGGAATCTTTGAGATCATTGAGTCCAAAGATTCCTAACCTTTTTTTGTGAGTGTCATGGACCCTTTGGCAGTCTGGTGAAGTCTATGAACATGTACACATTGTTACCTACTTTCATGATAGAAGGAAATGGTAAATTTCAATTAGACATTACTGAAAATTAAAATGTCATTCCCCTCCCTATCTCAGTTCCTGGAGCTCCTGAATTTAAGTCCATTCTAGTCTAATCCTCTCATTGTGCATCATAGAAGGTGAGGTCCAATGAAGGCCCAAGGTCACACAGGTAGTTAGTGACAAAGGCAGGATCAAAATCCACTTTCCCCCATATTCTAAAGCCATCACTCTTTCTTCTGCACTCAAGGTGACAGCTAATAAATTGTATCTTTGTTTAGTCATTTTTCAGTTATGCCTGACTCTTTGTGACCCCTTTTCGCAGTTTTCTTGGCAAAGATACTGAAGGGGTTTGCCATTTCATTTTCCAGTTCATTTTCCAAGTGAGGAAACTGAGGCAAACAAGGTTAAATGAGTAAATTGTATGCACCCCACTAATTTCTCTGATCCTGCTTCTGACTGTGCTTCCGAACATACCCATTACTGTCCTGGATCCTCTCAGGTCTTTGGGCCCAGAGCTGACCAGCTTATCACAAACACACTCACAGCTCTATGGAAATGTAATTTGAAGAGGAAGAAGGAACTTTTAAGATGCTAACATATCTTTTAAGGCTGTTCAGAGATTTTCTTTGATTTCAGCATGCATGGACAGGTATGGACAGACAGTCATTTTCATGGAGGGTTTAATAATTTTCAGAGTAGTTACTGGAGGAAGCATACTAGTTTGACTCTGGTAGAAGGGACCAAGGCCCTCCCCATCTGACCTTATCACTGCAATACACTAGCACTGTCCCTGCCCCCACCTCCTTCATCTCCTCTATCCCTGGCAGCGACAGATTGCTTTCACATTGTTTGACCTACTGCAGGATAAGATACAACTCAATTGTTGTAAATCAGCTGCCCCATTTGCCCCCTGCCCCGAGGGCACCCTGTGGATTGTGGGAATAGAAGTAGGAACTTTCATTTAAAGCTTGTCTCATCTTATAGCTTCTGTAGTAAATTTTTAAGCTCAGAAGAGTCTGGGCTCCAGATGTGATTCTCTCTGGGTCAGGATATTTCCAGGTGAGACCAGCAAGTTTACATGTAGATGTTAACCTAACTAAGGACTGCCCGATTCTTTAACAATTCCAGGGTGCTTTCTGACTTATGGGGCTCTGGCAGGGATGTAAATAGTAGCTATAATAATGTTGAACTTCAGGTTTTAGCTTCCTGCTGCAACTATCACTTTTTTTTTTCCCTCTGTGATAATATGATGTCTTTTCTTTTGAGTTGATTTTGAGTATCTTTCACAAAACTTCAAAGAGCTGCATGTGAATAAACCAAAATCTATCACCTGATAAAAAAAATGGCCCAGCTAAGAATCATCATGAAAAAATGTAGCATAGGTTGGGGCTAGAAATAAGAGCAGACACTGAGGTATATGTAGAAGTAAGGATATGGGTTCTAGTTCCAACAATAGCAATAATGATAAGCATTTATTAAGCACTTACTATTTATCAGGTATTGTGCTATGCACTGGGAATATAAATAAAAACAAAAAGAAAGTCTCTGCCTTCAAGAAGCTTATATTCTAAGCACTGCAACTCTCTAGCTGAGTGACCTGAGGCAAGTCATTTCACCTCTAGGGACCTCAGTTTCCCCGTTTGTGAAATAAAAGCATTAGATTAAATGACCTTTTAGCTCAGGAGTTCTTAACCTTTTTTAGGCATGAATCTCTTCTGCAGTTTGGGAAAGCCTATGAACCCTTTCTCAAAGTATAAAATAAAATACACAGGATTATGAAAGAAATGAATTATATTGAAATAAGGATACTTTTTTCCCATCTAAGTCTGCAGCCTTTCTGAAATTTATCTACTGGTCCCTTGTGGATTCATGGACCCTAGATTAAGTATCCCTGTTTTAGCTCCTCTTCATTTCTAAAGTCCTATGAGTCTGTGGTTCTGTGACCTGTGCAATGGCACCCAGGGTATCTGTCCTGCTTTGAGGTAGACATACCATTCTTTTTAAAGTATGTAGTTTAGAACGAACTTTGTCCCAGCCCCATTGTGAAACAAATGTTTGGTTGATTTCTAGACATAAGAGAATGATGGAGAATATATTAACAATGCAGATGAAATTTAAATGGCATCTGAAAATTTCCCCCTCTGGAGAGCCAGCTGTTAAACATTTACCAGCACACCTCTTCATTTAGACTTTTGAATGACTTGCCTATGGCCAGCTAGTAAATGTGGTAGGTAGAATTAACATTTTGGCCTTTCCAGGCTTTGAGTCCTGAACTCCTCCCCCCCAATATTTCATACTATCTTTCAGGATGAAAGGGATAAATGGGGTATTGTTGAAAAGGGTGTTTGGATTGAGAGGACATTGCTCTGAGGTCTGTTCTGCCTCTAATATGACCTTTCTATGACTCAATGATTTCTAATGCCCCTTATAACTCTAAATCCTATGATATCAGCAGATCTACATACACTCTTGGAGAAAGAGAGTTTTTAATAGCATCAGAGATGCCAATAGGTTATCCCATCCAATCCTCTGCCTCTAGATACCTCTATCATTCCCTATTCCTGAATGGTTATTATTCTATTTTTCCTTTTTTTTCCTTTTTTTTAAAATTTTTAATTTATGGACTAAAACAAGTATTTCTGTATTTTTCAACATTTCCAGAGAAGAAGATGCCACAATGTCTTCTCAAGCCTCTAATCCTAGCTCTCTTCCAGACAGGAAATCCTTCCTCACTTCTCTTAATACACTTTACATCTATCCATTCTTATGTGTCATTTGACTTTATAGGAATTTTATTAGGAAGGCAGCATGCTGCCACAGAAAGAACACTAATCTAGGACTTGGACTCTCTTGGTTGCAGTTTTAAGCCCAGCCCTACTGCTGTGACTTGGGAAAATTACTTTCTCTTTCTGGGTTTCAATTAATCAATAAGTATGTATTAAGCATTTATTAGGTGCCAACCCCTGTATTATGTGCTGGGGGAGAGAGGGGACAAAGAAAGAGAAAAAAAAAAGTCTGTGCTCTCAATTCTTCCGTTCTAATAAAGGAGACATATAACTCGGTACATACTACAAGATATATAGAGTAGAAGGAAGGTTAATTTCAGAGAGGAAGTCACTAGCATGTGAGGCAACCAGGAAAAGCTTCCTGCAGAATGTGGTATTTGAGCTGAGTCTTGGAGGATGCCAAAGAAACCAAGAGACAGAGGGAAGCAAGAAAAGAATTTTGGGCATGCAGGACGGCCAGTACAAAGGATGGGAGATAAAATGTCATTTGTAAGGATCAGTAAGTAGACTAATGCAGCTGGATCACAGAATGCATGGAGAGAGGAAAAGTATAAGGAGACTAGAAGCTAGGCAAGGGCCAGGTTGTGAAGAGCTTTATGTGCCAGAGATTTCTCACCTATGAAATGAGGGGTTCAGAGTTTTCTTCCAGTTGGAACATTCTGGGATTGTTGTCTGCCTAGGAAAGGAGATGGGGTCAACTGGTTCTCTTTTATACCCCTTCGGTCTTAAATTACAGTTGTTATAACCATGATGGCTCCCGGCCCAAGTACCATTCAGAAAGATGTATCCTCCATGATGTAGTTTAAATGGCTTGCTGACTTTTCCCAAGAGGAGCAAAAAGCAAAATTGTTCAAGTTGTTAAGCCTGTGATTGTGAATCTAAGTTCCATACAAATGACAAGCACTCAGGGTTATGCTGGCACACTCTTTGAGAACCACTAACCTAATGAAATAATGTGTGGAAAGTCCTTTGCAAAACATAAAGCACTATATAAATGTGAGCCGCTTTTATTATCTCTGTTTTTGACTGGCAGGGGCAGAAGGGCAATCTGTGATTCTCCTCTTAAATCTGAGTGATTTCACTGGGGACCTTTGTCATTCAAGTTCATTCCCTATACTCAGTGTAAAGATTTTAGCATAGCTGTGGTCCTAAACTTAATTGAAATGGCTGACGTGGTATACTACTAACACATGGCTTGCAGTCTCTGTTACGGGGCCTGTAGTCCAAAAGCAAAATCTTTGCTTTCATTTGAGAGGTTCAAATTAAAACCATTAATTTTTGTCTTTTGAGAAAAAATAAATCAGGAAAACAACTGTACCCTAAAGGCAAGAACTGGCTTTCTGGTAAGGTCCCTAAGTGTACTTTTATGTCAAATCCCCTTTCACTTTGGATAGGCAGGTGGCCCTCTTTGAGGCTTTTTTCAATACTCCCAAGTAATCTGCCAGCATACACCTGATGGCAAATGTGAGTTACGGGGGAAAACACCAGGGAGCTCTGTCAGACATTGAGTACTTGGTGTGTAGGGTCTTAGGGAACAATTTATTATAACAATTCTATTGAAAAATGCTGTCTGCCTTCAGAGAAAGAACTGATGGAGTCAGAATGCAGATCAAAGCATACCGTTTTTCACTTTATTTCTTGTGTATTTTTTTCCCTTTGGTTCTGTGCCTTCTTTTACAACACGACTAATATGGTAATATGTTTTGCATGATTGAACATGTATAACCCATAACAAATTGCTTACTGTCTCAGGGAGGGGAGAGATGAGGGAGGAAGAGAAAAAATTTGGAACTCAAACTTTTTTAAATGAATGTTAAAAATTGTCTTTTCATGTAACTGGAGGAAAAATAAAAAATAAATATACATAAGTGTGTATATATGTATGTATATATGTGTTATGTATACATGTATATACATATGTACATACAAACATGGGTGTGTGTGTGTGTGTGTGTGTATAATTTAGAGACCCTTCAGGAGATATTGGAAGGGCATGAGAGATGGGCCATAGAAGTACAGGACAGAGCTGGAAGGGATGTTCTTCATCTAAGTTTAAATCCCTCCTTTTAGAAATAAGGGGAAAAAAAGGCTATGGGTACTCAAACAACTTCTATGGACACTTTAAATTCTGGAGGTGATGGAGCAGCCTAGAGAAAGAGTTAGTTCTTCTTCCCCAGCACAACATAAGGAGATTTTGCAGAAGAACTTTGCAATCACTAGCCAATTCAGGAGAAATAAGTTCCTCAGTAAAGTCACAAATGATACCTTACTTGGAGAAGCAGGACTGGACCAAACCTCTGGAGAGAAGGCAGCCTATTATATTGGATAGAGTACTAGACTCAGAGTTTGGAAGACCTAGGTTCAAATTTTCCCTCATGCACTTACCTGGGCTGCAGCTCTAAATCTAGGATTACATGACATCGAATTAGATGCCTAGACTCTATAGCCAGGACTTCTTCCAACAAAGGTCAATGTTGTAAATGTGGTTGTAGTAGCTGGACCAGGAAGGGTGCCAGTCCAGTGGGCTTTGTTCCAATAACCCAACTCAGAGGATGGCATGATCGGCCTCTCTATGAACTTCAACTTTCTTCTAAGACCTGTAAAGGACATTTGGAGATACTCATTGTGGGCACTATTGAGTCTGTTGTGATTCATCCACGACCTAATACATAATAGCAGAAAGAGTCAGGAGAAATGGTTTCTAGGACCAGTTCTTCTCCTTACTAGTACAAATCATTTTGCCTTTCTAGGCTTCAGTTTTCTTACCTGTAAAATGAAAAAAAATATTATCTATACCATATACCTCTCAACGTTTTTTTTTTTTTTAGTGTGAGAAAAGTGCTCAGTCAGCTTTAAAGCTCCAAGGAAATATAAATTGTACTGTGGGTTTTCATTTTTGTGTGGTATGTTATGATTCTTACAAGTGTGAGTGGATTGGTAGGAGGAATTGGGAATTGGGTGCCAGCTAACAGATTGTAATAGAATGATCTCCTTGGATTCCAAGTGGGGAGCTTTAGTCCTTAGCAGTGGGACAGCTGCTCCTTGACTTTTTTACTTCCTTCATTGACTCTTGCATGGCTATAATGTATAGTCAGTGATCTGCAATATGGTCAGAGCACCATGTTTGGAGTTAGATGTGCTCAGTTCAAATCTTGGCTTTGCCATTCACTGTCTGTGTGACCTTGGATGACTTTCCCTGGACCTCGATTACCTCATCTGCAAAATGAAAAGGTTAGATTAGACAAACGATTATAAGTGTTGTGGTCTCGAGACCACTTAACATTCTTAAAAATTATTGAGGACCCCCCCAAAGAATTTTGCATATGGGCTGTATCTATAGATATTTACTATATTAGAAATGAAAATGTCTTAATATTATAGTGAAAATAGTTTTGACATCATGGACCCTTGAAAGGAGCTCAGAAATTCCCAAGGGTCCCTGGACTACATTTTAAGAACAAATGGCCTAGATCACCATAAAGATCCTAGATTTCAAGCTGGAAGGGACCTCAGAGATCATGTATTTCTAACTCCTCACTTTGCAGATAAAGAAACTGAGACCTAGTATATGAGGCAAATTATTTGCCCATGATCACAAAAAAAAAAAATTAGTGGCAGAACCAGGACTTAAAACCATTTTTCCTATACCATTTTACCGTATTTTACCACATCATCATGGCAGATTTTATGCCAAATTTTTTTGCAAAAAGGTGGAGTGTGACCATTATGTGAAGCTTTTAAAAAATTGTGCTGGTGTATTTGGTGCAAAATTAGGATGCGTGGAATACTAGTGATTGTATGTTAAAACTGAATACTGACAATGCATGTGCGCTGAATATTTAGGCTCATGGCTCACAATGTGTAAGAGATAAATCCGTATCCACATGCCAGTGGTGAATATATTGTTGTTCTTACCTTTTAAGTGGCACAGTGAACAGAATTATACCATGTGACAATTATTCGATGAAAGCTTATAAACCAATTTTTGGATTGGAAACACATACACACACACACAGGGTGCAGTGATTATATAGTGGCAACAATTATGTAGTGAAATGTGTTATTTTCCTTATAGCAATTATTAACTTGTTTAATTCACCATTGGTCTGGAGTTTGATATGAAAAAATGGCATTTGTAGTAGGTGACATTTATATTTCAAATGAATAACCAATAATAGACTAAATGGGTGAAGAGTATCTATTTCCAAGATTTCAACATTGCGGTATATAAAAAGCCCAAGGGACACGATTTCTGGGTAATTAGTCATTTTATCAAGAATTCTTGCATTTTAATAAAATAGGTCAGCGGCTCTCTTGAATGCCAAAGACCCTCACGATGGTAGGGCTCAAGGCTTATATTGGCCTTGGAAAAGTGAGTGTTCCAGAGGATGGCTATCAACACTGATTGGTTAACAATTAATGAGAGGTGGGCTTTACAAAGAGAAGTGAGCTCACTCCAGGAAGGGGCTGAGAGTGACATCATGTCACTCGTGGATAGAGAGACTTTCTCTATACCCAGACACCCCCAGTCTTGGGCAGTCTAGACAAAGGATCTACCTCTACCCAAGCTTGATTGAGTGGAATTCACTTTAGATTAAAGATTCCTTGTAAGGTTGGGTGAGGTCTGACAGAGGAGAAAGTTAGTTCAACCTTCAGAGGCGAAGATTTTGAAATGAGGGCTTTAGAAAATGGGGAAACTCTAGATCTCCCCAAATCATTGTTATTAATAATAATTTCTTTCAATATGCATTTGGGCAGATAATAAAATTGGTCCAACAATGTGTATATCTTGGATAGATAGTACAGGAGAACAGGTTGGAATTTTTTTTGGAAATTGCAATTCGGAAATTTCTTTCAGTAACCCCAAGCTTCCCATAAAACCAAAGGCCTCTCTTGTCAATACTAACACTTTACCAGCGTTGCCATATGGCATTCCATTGCCTTCAAAGAACTAAATTTGAGCATTCTACAGAGGGCAATGGAGAAGTACATGAAGGGTGTGAGTGGGCAGTGACTCCTAACCAAGGAGGGACTCTGAAGGACAAGAGTAAGGGATGTCATCCAGGAATTCTATGACAGAAAGAGGAGATGGGCTGGTCACATGGCAGGATTGAGGGATGGCAAAAGGTCAGTCAGAGTGCTCCACCGGTACCCTCAGGATGTCAGGAGAAATCAAGGAAGGCCTTTAGCATGTGGGGTGGACCTACTGTGGGAAACCTTGGAGAAAACAAGGTTAAGAGTCACATAGGAGGGGAAGGCATGGGTGGGTTGTCATCTCCGTTGTTGGAGGGAACTCTCAAATGAATGGCATCATAGTATTGTGATTTTTTAAAAAAACTGAGTTTTGAAAAATGCTTTACATACATTTGATTTTCACTGCAGCCTCATGAGGTAGGCATTGTAGGTGTTGTTAGCTCCATTTTGTTGATGAGAAAAATGAAGTTCACCCAGGTTAAAGGACTTGCCATGCCAGGTCTTCCTGACCCCAGGTATAGCACTCAGCCACCAATTGCTACCTCTTTCTCCTCCAGACTTCGGTTCCTTAAAAGCCTTGTTTCTGTTCCAGGAAAAAAAAAATCAAAATAACCTTTTAAAGCATTCATCATATTTTTAAGTGGAGAGTAAGGATAAACTTTATTTGGTGTTAATTTGTACCCAGAAGGGGGCAGCCTGACCAGAGCTGAATCAAGGATAGCACGAAGGCGAGAAGAGAAGTGCTCATTAACATTCTGCCAGGTATCCACTTCTGGAGAGACAGTCTGCTCCGCTGCAGATTTCAGCTAATCACTGAATGAGAGAGCACCAGGCCTCAGGAGCTGGGAGCAGCTGATCCTTTGATCTTCAACGAATGATTGCAGTGGTGAAAATAGAGAAACAGGATTTTGTATAGGGGGAGGGAGGGGAGGAGAGCCTAAGGAGAAAGGGCGTTGGCATCTGCTATGTCTTACTCTCTCCTACTCCTGCCTACAGGAATTTGGTTAAAGCTATGATGTAATAGAAGAAGTATTGATTTAGGCCCCAGAACACCCGAATTTGAATTCTTTCTCAGCTACTTCCAAACTCTGTGACTGTGGGCAAGACACTTAAAGTATCTTTGCCTCAGTTTCTTCACCTGTAAAATGGAGATAGGACTACTTGCACTACCTAGTCAGTCAAATAGCATTTATTAAGTACCTACTATGTACTAGGCACTGGGCTAAGTGCTAAGACCTGAGTTCATGTTTACTAGCTATTCAACCCTGGGCAGATTATTTAACCTTTGTCTCCCTCAGTTTCCTCATCTGTAAATGGGGATAATAATAGCACCTATCTCCCATGGTTGTGAAGATAAAATAAGTTAACATTTGTAAAGAGCTTTAGAAACCTTAAAATTATATAAATGCTAGTTATTATTATTATTACCATTATTAACTACTTTATAGGGTAGTAGTGAGAATGAAATGAGATGACGGATATGAGTTTTGTGCTTATGTAAATATTAGCTATTATTATTATCATTACGATTAGTCCTGTTACTATAGTCTTTGGTGCCTATAACAGAAAAATAACTCCAAGCTTCTTACATTCTACAAGTGAGATCACCCTTGCTTCCTGGGCAATAAAATTTAAGACGTGCTCATTCAATCAACATTTAACGTATTTGAGGATTCCCGGAGTCCTGCCTGCTGGCGTGGTCCACAGAGCTGAGACTAGGAAAAAACAAAACAAAACAAAACAATTATAGGGGATCAGGCAAAGAGCAGAGTTGGCCACAGACTCATTCCTATTCATGGAGAAGCTTAAACACAGCTTTGGTCTTCGTTTTGTTTGGTTTGGTTTTAGGTTGCTGCCCAGTTCAAGTCTGTTTCTCTTATACCGTGCTTTGGCCAGGGAGGTAGATTTTAGCTCAATATAAAGAACCTTGCAATGTTCAGAAATGTTCCAAAATGGAGTAGGTCCTGGAAGTTTTCTAACAAAGGCTGTGCAGTCATCTAGTGGCTAGAATAGCTAGTGTGCGTGAGTCTGTCTGTCTCTCCATCTCCCCCCCTCCCCATCTATGTCATCTCAGGCTAGAGGGCAAGAACAAAAGCAAAAGCTCAGAGGTGAGAATGACCCTGATCTGTTTAGGAGACTGTCTCTGTCTCTCTAAACATACACACACACACACACACACACACACACACATTGCAAAGTGCTACAAAGGTTATCTTATTTGATCCTCAGAACAACACTAAGAGCTGGGTGCTGTTATTATCCATTTTACAGATGAAGAAACGGAGTCGGGCAGAGGTTGAATGACTTGCCCAGGGTCACACAGCTAGTGAATGTCTGAGATCCGATTTGAACTCAAGTCTTCCAGACTCCAGGTCCACTGCACCAACTAGCCGCCAGGGATGTAAAGGCAATCCTTATTCATGTATGGGATGCTCTGGCCAGCCCCCAAGGCCCTTTCAAGGTTGGGGATTCTGTGATTCCTAAAATAATGCTCTTATGTCTCTCTCCAGCTCAGATAGTTTCTATTTCCTATCTCTCCTCTCCCACCTTCCAAATTAAGTTTAGCCTAACACTTTGAAATCCCACCATGTCTGTTGAACTCTCCCTCCCGCTTTTCCATTACACAAATCTTCCTCTCCAGTCAGATCAGTCTTTTTCATTGTCCCCTAAACAGATTCTGCTCATTCCCACCTCTGAGCCATGGTCCTTCCTCTTCTGCCTGAGGTGCCATCTTTCTGAGCTCTGCTCAAATCCTACCCCACTTTGGGAATTCTCCTTTGGCCACTCAGGCTCATACTCCTCTGTGGGATAGAAGGAATGAATCATTTGTCCAATGTCACACAGAGTGCTCGTGGCAGAGTCAGGATAAGAGCCTGGGTCTCTCAGGCATTATACAGTGCTATTGATACTCTGGCTGCCTCCCTCATACAGGCAAATTGAGGATTTGCTCAGGGATTTAGGAATTGTGGTTGGATATGCTATATGAGCCAAGCAACTTCAGCCCAGGCATTGTTAGCTCCCTAAGCCCTAGCCAATGAGTCATGTATCTATACTGGTTAAGTGAGGTCACAACACTTGAAAAATAATCATTTTGGGGGATTTTCCTTTTCATTGAGGCTCTGGAATCTGTCAAAACTCAAGACATTAAGTCCGCTTTGGAGCTGGTTTGTTTACACACATAGCTCAACCTAGGTTCATTGCTCACGGTTTTGCTAGGTGCAGTGAGTGCAGACTGTACCAGATGTACAGTGTCTGGACTTACCCCCCCCCTGCCTTGAGCACCCCTCTTCTGTAGGGATCTATACTTGGTGATGATGGAGGAAAAATAGGTTTTCTCTTAGGAAAGTTCTGAGAATAAGGAGTGTCTTAGGGGAGCTTCTAGAAGTAAGAGGGGGAGAAGGAGGCAGTCCTTGCCCCTGGGATGGTTCACCTTAGAAGGAGACCTGGAGAAGAGATCATAGCAACCTTTGAGAAGGGCTGTGGCTTTTTGTAGTGTCAAGGAATGGAGAACAAAGTAGATGCCTATCTCCTAGGGACTGACTGAACAAACTGTGGTCCTTAAATGGAACGGAATATTGCAATTCTATGAGAAATGATCACTATGAAGAATTCAGAGAAACATGGAACAACTAACATGAACTGATACAAAGTGAAGTAGGAAGAGCTAGAAAAATAATACAATGACTATAACATTTTATATGGGCAGAAACAAAACCTAAAAGCAAAGGTCATGTTGTTCTCTAATTTCATTTTTTTCTATTTAACAAAAATTTATTTTCTCTCCTTCTGCTCCCATTGAACAACAGCAACAGCACAAAAGAAGCAAAAGAAAATCTTAGTAACAAATGTGCCTTATTAAGGAAAGCAAATTCTCTCATTGGCAGAGTCCAAAAATATATGTTTTATTCTTAATTTTGAATCCATCACCTCTCAGTCAGGAAAAGGGTAGAATGCTTCATCTTCAGTCCACTTAAAGTGTGGTTTGTTATTGCATTGATCAGAGTTCTAAAGTTTTTCAAGGTTGTTTTTCTTTATAATGTCATTATATAAATTGTTCTCCTGTTACTGCTCACCTCACTCTGCATCAGCTCATAAACACCTTCCCAGTTTCCTCTAAAACTGTCTGTTCGTTATTTCTTATGGCATAATAATATTTCATTCCATTCATCTGACATTTATTTAGTTGTTCCCTACTAGGTGGGCATCCCCTTTTATCTAGTTTTTGTTACTATTAATTAATTATTAATACTATTAATTAATTGGTTACTATGTTATTTTTGTATATATAGGTCTTTTCCCCTTTTCTTTCTTCTCATTGGGGATATATGCCTCATAGTGGTAGTGCTGGGTCAAAGTGGATGCACAACTTAGCAGTATTTCTTTCCATAATGACTGGACTGATACACACTTCTACTAACAGTGCATTAGTGTGCTGTTTTTTTACTGTCTTTCAAAAATTTTTCACTTTATTTTTTTTATCATCTGTCAGTCTGATGGCTGTGAGGTAGAAGCTCAGGGCTGTTTAAATTACATTTTTTAATTATTAGTAACCTGGAGCACTTTTCATATGGTTGCTGGTATCTTGGATTTCATCCTACAAAAACTTGCTTTTAATATTCTTTGACCATTTATCAATTGAAGAATGACTCTTAAAAAAAAAAAGAATGACTCTTATTCTTATAAATTTGAATCAATTCCTTATGTGTCTTGGATATAAGACCTTTATTAGAGAAACTTAATACAGTGATTTTCTCCCCTGTTACCCATTTCCTTCTAATATTAACTGTGTTAGTATAATTTGTGCAAAAACTTTTAAATTTTATATAATTAAAACTGTCCACTTTATCCTTTATAATCCTCCCTCTCTCTTATTTGGTCATGAACTCTTCTCCTATCCATAGACTAGAAAGATTTTTTTCCCCTTGTTCCTCTAACTTGCTTATGATGTCACCTTTTATATCTAAGTAATATGTCCATTTGGAGTGAATCTTCTTTTTTTTTCCCTTTTCTTTCTGTCTTTCTTTCTTTCTTTCTTTCTTTCTTTCTTTCTTTCTTTCTTTCTTTCTTTCTTTCTTTCTTTCTTTTTTGAGGCAATTGGGGTTAAGTGACTTGCCTAGGGTCACAAAGCTAGTAAGTATCAAGTGTTTGATCTGAGACTGGATTTGAACTTAGGTCCTTCTGACTCCAGGACTGGTGCTCTATCCACTGTGCCACCTAGTTGCCCCCCCCTTTTTGTTTTGTTTTGTTTTGTTTAGGCAGTCAGGGTTAAGTGACTTGCCCAGGGTCACACAGCGAGTAAGTGTCAAGTGTCTGAGGTTAGATTTGAACTCAGGTCCTCCTGACTCCAAGGCTGGAGCTCTATCCACTGCACCACCTAGCTGCCCCTCAGTGAATCTTGTTATATAGTGTAAGATGTTGGTATAAAACTTATTTCTACCAGATTGCTTTCCAGTTTTATTAGTAGTTTTTTTTTTATTGAAAAGTGAGTTCTTACTACAGTTATTGAGAACTTTAGATTTACAAAATATTAGGCTACTGTGTTCATTTCCTTATGTATGTTATTTTCCTAACCTGTTCCACTGATCTCTCTATTTCTTAACCAGTACCAAAATGCTTCAATGATTACTCTTTATAGCATAATTTGAGATCTGGTGCTTCTAGGACCCTTTCTTTTCCCCATTTTATCATGTTCCTCTTGAAGTTCTTGATATTTTGTTTTAGATTAATTTGTTATTTTTTCTAGTTCTAAAAATAATTTTTGGTAGTTTGATTACTGTGACACTGAATAAGTAAATCAATTTAGGTAGTGTTGTCATTTTTATTATATTGTCATGACCCAACTATGAGCAATTAATATTCCTCCAATTTTTTTATACCTATAAAGAATGTTTTGTAGTTGGAATTCTGTATAATTATGATATAATCACTCACCTTGTCTCAAAAAAAAGATTAAAAAAAGTACCTCCCTCCCTATTTTGCAGAGGTGGGAGAATCATGGATGTGAAATACTACATATATTGCTCTGTTTAGCTGAATTGCTTTTAAAATTTTTGTTGTTACATTGGATGTCCCTTTAGGAAGGGGAGAGAGGGACACACTTGGAAATGAAGGGATATAGAAACAAAAGATATTAATAATGATTTAAAAAAATAATAGGACAGAAAAAGTGATATGCCTTTTGAAGCAGATTCTCCCCCCTCCCCAATCCTCCTTCCATCCTGCCCTTGCTGGGCATGTAATCCAGATTCCTTACTGATAGAAAAAGATCTCAAATATAACAAAGTATTCATAGCACTACTTTTTTTCTTTTCTTTTCTTTTCTTTTTCTTCTTTTTTTTTTTTTAGTAGTAGCAAAGAACTAGATATAATATGGGTGTCCATAGACTGGAGAATGACTGACATATTGTGATATTTGAAGGTGGATGATCTTCAATTATTTCAGTTGTGACTGACTCTTCATGGCCTCATTTGGAGTTTTCTTGGCAAAGATACTGGAGTGGTTTGCCGTTTCCTTCTCCAGCTCCTTGTTCAGATGAGGAAACTGAAGTAAACAGAATTAAGTGACTTGCCCAGGGTCACACAGCTAGTAAGTAAGTGTCTGAGGCCAGATTTGACCTCAGGAACGTGAGTTCCGCTGCAATTTGCCTCTAGGTGTCCAGCACCTCGCTGCCCCGATATTTGAAGGCGGTAGAATATTATTGTATGTTAGCAAATTTGTAAGAAGTGAGAGGAGCAGAACCAGGAGGATAATATACATGACACCAATAATGTATGTGAAAAGAACACCGAAAGACAGCTTGAATTTTAATGCCTAATCTTGTCCCTGAAAAAGCCAAGAAGGAAACACACCTTCTTTTCTTTGAAGAAGTCAGTTTACAATGAGTGTTTTGCATAGCTGTTCTGCTTTGTTACAAGGGAGTGGGTGTGCCCAATTTATGGTGTAAGATTAGGAATGGGGCCATGCCACTTCCAGGGCATTTCCGCTATAGGGCTGCTCAGGTTCCACCCCCTGACCCACACTCTGCTTTTCGACTCTAGCTCAAAAGGGAGACAGAAAGGTGTCTTGTTTTCTCCTATTAGAATGTAAGCTTCTTAAGGGCAGGGACTATCTTGCTTGCTTGTATTTGAATCTCTAACACCTAGCACTGAGCCTAGAATGCAGTAAGTACTTGAAAGTGCATTTTTCATTCATTCAGTGGCTGGGAGTGGGAGGGAATCAGTGAACTTGTGCTGCCTTTCCTGGTGAGCTGGGGTCTGATGAAAAGGGGTGGAGGGAGCGTGCTCACTGGAGGAGGGATTTCCTAAGAGGAAGGACCTGTTATGTGGACATCACATCATTTCACCCTTTCCCTTTTCTAGCCTGCTTTCCCCTTCAGGGAAAGAACATGAGACAACATGAGACCTTTTTTTTTTTTTTGGCCAGGACAAGTGAATGGCACACTTCTAGTTTGAATACTCTCCCCTCCCCAAGTTTGGTGTTAACTAGAGGTTGCTGGGAGTTAGAGACAGGGTCAGGAAACAAGAGTCTTCCTTGTTATCCGTTTAGCCAAGATTTTTTGCAGGAGGGAGAATTTCAGTTAATCTTGGAATAAAAGAAGAGGAAGGAAATTAAACTATGTTTTTCCCCCTAATGCAACAGCTTATTTATTCAGAAGCCAGAGCCACTAAAATCAGCATATACACTCCCAATTTTGAAGACATTTTCCTCCATCAATTTTATGAGTAGATTTTCCTTTTAAGCACAATTTGTTTAGAAGCCCAGAGAAAGTAGTGCTGAAAGATGAGGTAATGATGACTCCTCAGAACCCTGAAGAATTATTACTCAAGAAGACAGTGATTCCATCTACTAAGGAAACATGTGAGGCAGAAAGGATTCAGGTCAGTTACAAGGAAGAATTTGCTAAGTGAGGGGCTACTAGGAAGAGGCAGGCTAGCATCATGGAAAGGACAAAACCCATATTAGAGACCTTGACCTGGCATTATAAATGCCATATTGTATTCATAGTATCAAAGTTTTAGAGCTGGAAGGAAATGAAGGAATCATCTAGTCAAACTCCTTCATTTTGTGGATCGGAAAACTAAGGCCCAGAGAAGTTAACTGAATTATCCAATGTCACACAGCAAAGTAGCAGAACTAGAATTTGATCCTAGCTCCTCTGGGTCTAAATCCAGCACTCTTTGGACTAACTGAGTTTACTCATATGTTAAAAAAAAAGAAGTTTTGGATAAAGAAGGAGACAAACATTTATTAAATGCCTAATATGTGTTAGGCATTGTGCTAAGTGCTTTAGAAATATTATCTCATTTGACCCTCACAACAACCTTGGAAGTTAGGTGCTATTATTAACTCCATTTTACAGTTGGGGAAATTGAAACAGACTGAGGTGAAGTGACTTGCCCAGCATCATACAGCTAGTAAGTATTTGGATTTGAGGCTGAATTTGAACACAGGTCTTTTAACACTTTGTCTAGGTACCACCTAGCTGTCTCAGGAAAAGATGATCATTGAATTCTTTTCCAGACCCATAATTATACATTAGAATAGTCTTTGTGTCTGATTATTTCCAGTACCATGCTTTTCCCATACAATTATAGATTTACAGCTAAAAAGGCACCTTAGAGACCACCTAGTGCAACTCCCTTATTTTACGGAGAAAAAAAAACTCAGGCCCAGCAAAATTAGATGATTTGCCCAAGGTCACAAAGATAGAATCTGAATCCACTTTTGGCTCCAAATCAATTGCACTGATAGTTTCTCCCCTTGAGAGCTTTCAAGTTAGGAGAAATCCTTATGGCACTAGACTGGGTGAGGGGTAGTGTGGTGATTAAAAAGGTTTGAGAGACATACTTTCTGGGTAATTTAATCATTTTATTATGAATGACAGTATTTTAATAAAAGGATGGTCATTTGACCATGGCTCTTTTAGACCAAAGACAACCATAGCAGAGGGCTCACAATTTTTATGCCCTTTGAAGAGTAGGTGTCCCCACACACACACACACACACTTCACCACCAGTGGCAATCTACTCTGATTGGTCAGCAACTAATGAAAGAATGAATATTATAATCAAGGACTGGACCTGAACCTTGATTACATCATTTACTTCTTAAGTTACCCCCCAGCCTTTTATCCCCATGCAAACCTGAGCAGAACACCATGGCTGCCCCACCTGGGTGGGGTGTAGATAGAGAAGGTTAGTTCAACCTTCAGAGACTGAGGTCTTGAAATAAGGATAAAAGGGAAAGGGGGAAATCTGAATCTCCCTAAATCATTGTTTATTGATAATTATTTCTCTCAGTAGTGTGCCTGGAAGCAGAGGGTCCAGAGGGGGTGGTTGTAAAGCTGGGTGGAGGAAGGACAGAGGAGTGGACTAGGATAAAGGACTTTCACGAATCCCCCTTTGGTGTCAATGGACTACATGTAGGATGAAGAACAGACCCCTGGCTCAGGAGGGACACAGGCACAATTGCTGATGATTCTTCATTGTTTTGGAGAGGCAGGAGCCCAAGTTTTTGAGACACCTTCTCAACGCTGTCCCACAACACTTGGGCATTGTGTGCTTCTCATGCAGTTACAGAGGCTGCCACAATATTATTTGATTGTTTTGACAGCTCAGACAATTAGTGAGAATAAGTTAAAAATAACCTCCTTCCCCACCCCTTAGATTGGTGTCATTTTTCTTTTGTCTGCTTTCTTCCTGAAGGGAGTTTCTGCCAGCCTAATCAAGAGACAGGGGAGGAGTGTTCATACATTTTTAATTTCCAAGCCAAGCTGGGAATGAATGTAAACAGAATAGTAGATGAAGGAAGCCAGCAGAAACTGTGGGAGACCTTGGATGCTTTTGATGCTTTATTGGGTGTTCTTAAGTCAAGTAGACAGAAGAATAAATTTCTTCATAGGTATAATTATTAGGGTAGACGATGGTACAATTGTCTGTTTCTATTTAAACTCTGGTTGAGCTAGGTGATGTAGTAGAGAGGGAGTGCTGGGTCTGGAGTCAGAAAGACCTGAAATGAAATCCAGCCTCAGACACTTACTAGCTGTGTGACCCTGGGCAAAACACTTCACTCTGTTTGCCTCAGTTTCCACATCTGTAAAATGAGCTGGAAAAGGAAATGAATGGCAAACCATTCCAGTATCTTTGACAAGAAAACCCCAGATGGGGTCACAAAGAGTCACACGAGACTGAAATGACTAAACAACAGCAAAGAGTGGAAAGAACACTGGCTCTTTCATCCCAGGAGCAGCATTCAAATACCTCCCCACTGCTTAGTACCTCTATGACCTTGGTGAAGTCACTGTAACATCCTTAAGCCTCGGTTTCTTTATCTGTAAAGTGAGATGATTGGACTAAAGGCCTCTGATGTTCCTTCAAGCTCCAGATCTGTGATCAATGACTATCTTTTTTGTTGTTCAATAGTTTTTCAGTCATTTGTGACCCCATTTGGAGTTTTCTTGGCAAAGATACTGGAGTGATTTGCTATTTCCTTCTGCAGCTCATTTTACAGATAAGGAAACTGAGGCAAACAGGATGAAGTGACTTGCCCAGGGTCACTCAGCTAGGAAGTATCTGAGGCTGCATTTGAACTCAGGAAGATGAGTGTTCTTGACTCCAGTCCTGACACTCTATGTATGGTGCAACCTAGCTGTCTATATCACTATCTACTCCTGCCTCAACCCTTCTCAGGGTGGGAGTATGGAATCCATGCTGAGACTGTTGAACAGTCTTGGGGATCTAGGATGTGATGATTGCCCTCCTCTCCAGTTTCCCACCCTGGACTGAGCTATGGTTTCTTTATCAAGATGGGGCTGGGCTTTCAAAACACTTAAACCTCTTATGAAAGTAAGAGAATAAGCCCGGAACAGCTTTTAGCATTAACCCTTCACTCCTCACATATTTAGCTTCACTGACTAAACATCCATATAGATCATAACATTCAGTGATTCTTCCCCACTGCTTAGCAGACAGACATTAGCAACACGCCTGAACACACCTGCTTTTCTGCCTAGCAGATATGTATTGTATCAGGATGACTGTTGCCTGCCTGCATTTTACTTTGGAGGGATCCACCCTTCTCTTGCCCTCTGGGCCAGTAATTGATTTATACTCTAAACTGAGGTGCTGCCCTGGTCATCCTTGCTCAGTCTTCTACATTTGGGGCATCTCCACCCCCCACCCCTGACCTAAAGTGCTCAATTAATTGCCTGGTAACTGACCCTCTAAGGAACTCTCCTTTTGGTTCTCAGAATGCCTATGTGAACATCAATCGCATCATGTCCGTGGCCTCCCGCCTGTCAGAAGCAGGGCACTATGCTTCCCAGCAGATCAAACAGATCTCCACCCAACTGGACCAAGAATGGAAGAGCTTTGCCGCGCCCTAGATGAGCGCAGCACCATCCTGGCCATGTCGGCCGTGTTCCACCAGAAAGCCGAGCAGGTAAGATAGACAGCTGGACGGACTTTGGGAATGGGCCTCTGGGAGGGATGGAGGAACTGAGGCAGGACTGAGTCACACAGCTGGGCTAAGGGCTCATGGGGCAAGAAAGGAAACTTGGTGTGGTGGAACAAAGAGCCCTGAACTCAAATCGAGAGAACTGAGCTTGAGCCTCAGTAAGTAGGTGGCCCTAGAGAAGTTACTGGATTTCTCTGAGTTTTAGTCTCCACATCTGTGTAATGGGTTTTCTCATAATTGTACCACCTACTTCACGTTTGCTGTTAGGAAAGCATTGTGCTAAATGAGTATTAGTGATTATTACAAATAGTGAGTAGTTGAATTCATCCTTTTTATTTAATTTATTAATTATATAGCTTTAAACAAACTGTCAGTGTTTGACTGTTTTCCCCAATGGAGGAAAGCATCGGGCTGGGTGATCATAGGATGGAATCATAGGGGCACAGATTTAGAGCTGGAAGGGACCTTAAAGATCATTGAGCCAGTCCTCCCATTTTCCAGATGAGGAAACGGAGACCCAGAAAGGTGACCCTGATCATTCCACTTAGTTAAATTTCTGAGGCAGGAATCAAACCTATAGTCCAGCACACTATCTCCTCTCCCACATTACCTCTATACATATGGAAAGGATCAAAGCTTTGATTTTTTTTTGAGAATGTATTTAATAAAGATGTATACCTGGATGATGAGGGGACAGGAATAAGACATATGTCTGCAGTTCAGAGGGAAGCCATGGATAATTCCCACACTGGGTGACGTGGTACACAGTGTATCAGGATGTGACGGCATGGCCCTAAGTGTGTTTGTTTGTTGGCCCATACATTTCTTTATGTCCTCTTCACATGTGTCCATCTTGGGCATTTTTGTCATTGAATTATTTCAGTCAGGTCCAACTCTCCATGACCTCTTTTGGGGTTTTCTTGGAGAAGATACTGGAATGGTTTGCCATTTCCTTCTCCAGTCCACTTTACAGATAAGGAAGCTGAGGCAAAGAGGGTGAAGTGACTTGCCCAGGGTCACATAACTAGTAAGTGTCTGAGGCTGGATTTTAACTCAGGAAGATAAGTCTTCCTGATTCTAAGCCCTAGTGCTCTATCTACTCTGCCACCTAGGACAGAGAGGTCTGCAAAGGCAGGAGGTACAACTGTTTCCTCACCTGGGTAGCCTACAGCATAGCACCAGTGTAGAAACAGGAAATTCCCCAGTGGGTCATTGGATAACAGTCAGAGGGCTGCTTCAGGTTTGGAAACAAGGAAAGTTGTACACTGCTACAAACCCACCCCACCTCCATGCTTTGGCTCAAAAATCATCCAGAAGGAGTAGAAGGGTTGCGGGGACAGCAGAAAAAAAGAGTGATTTGGGAATCAAACGCCCTGGATTTGAATCCCACGTCTGCCACTTAATATCTGTGTAATCTTGGACAAGATTATACTCCCTGTGCCTCAGTTTCCCCATTTATAAAATGAAGAAGTGGGATTAGACGGCCTCTTCCATGTTCTGTCTTTTATGTTCCTGCTCCCCCCTTGCCCTGAGCATCCTCTTCCTTGAGATGCAACATGGTGTAGTAGAGTGAGAGTCAGGAGAGACTGCAGAGATTCGCACAGACAGAAAACTTCATCTATGTGGTTTTGTTTCCTTGTCTGCAAAATGAAGGGATTATAACCCCTAAGATTCCTAGCTCTGAATCTACGAACCTATATAAATGTCACTTATCATTATTAGCAATGTGTCTATAGAACAAATCATGTTTCCTCTTTGGGACTAAGTTCCCTCATTTTCAAAATAAGGGGGTTGGCTTTGCGGACTTTTCAGGTCCTTTCCAGTGCTGACTCTGTTTTTCTTGGGTCCGTGGCAGATTACTTGGGGTGCGGGAGAGGGGTACAGGGGAGGCAATTTCAGATTTTTCTTACACTGGCACACACCTCCTTTAGGCTTGAGGCATGAATACAATGCCCTTTCCAGGATTTTTCACTGTATAGCATATTTGTAGAGGGGGAAACAGCCACAAGATGTCATCAAACACGAATGAGATCTATTACTGGGTAAGATCCAACATTTCTTTGGAATTGCTAAGATATGACCTAATGTGATTTAAAAAAAAAAAAAGGAAAAAAAAGAAAGAAAGAAAAAGCTGGAGGATGAAAGGTGCTGACATTGAGGCTAAAACTTAAGTGCTTACAGGCAGAGTCAAGGTTGGGCTTTAACTGGTGTGGTTACTTTTGTTTGATGTTTCCTGGCTGGAGCTGATTTGAATCAGAAGCAATTTTCTTGCTATCTATTTTTTCATGTGAGTTCTTCAGGTATTGCCGTAGCCCTCCCCAATCTGTTAGCAAAAGCCATAAACCACGCTTCTCTTCATCTGAGAAAGCTATCCCTGACTGTCCTTTCAATACATTTTATTTAGGTAGCTTTTTATTGTCCCACAGGAACTCTTCTAGGCAATGGGATCAAAAGGTTTTTAGGCAATTAATTTAAATGGATTTGTGCCCCTACCAGAGAGGAATCACATATAGAAGTATTCCAAGCCATTGGCTGGAAACCTGTTTACTTTTTTAAAAGGTATTTTTTGCCCAGTAAACCAGAAAGATTTCACTAGGCTCATCAGTTGTTTGTGGAGATTCATACCCTTGCACGGTTGTTAATTTTTGTTAATTTGGTGCCTCTGTCAAATTGTACATTATATGTCATATGACCAGGAGCCTTGTATAGTGAATAGAGAGCTGACTTCAAAGCCAGAGGCAGTTGGGGAACCGTGGTCAGAGCTCTGGGCCCGGAGTCAAGAAGACCTGAGTTCAAATCCACCCTCAGGCACTTACTAGCTATGTGACCTTGGGTAAGTCGCTTGACCTCTGTTTTCTCAGTTTCCTCAGCTGTATAAAATGGGGATAATATCAGTATCTACCTCACAGGGTTGTTGTAAGGATCAAATGAGACAATATTTATAAAATGCTTAGTACAGTACCAGGCACAGAGTAGGGGCTACATGAATGCTTATTCCCTTCCTTACCTAGAAGACTTGGATTCAAGTCTCACCTCTGACATACGGACTTGACTAAGCCAACACTCTAGGAAATTCTCTAAAGCTAAGTTGTAGACTAGGTGCCAACCTATATTGCTAGAGAGAATTTCCTTACTATGCAAGTGAAATCAGAGATCCAGTTCCTATTCCTATTCCCTTATTTCATTGTATAGGTGCATGGTGTCCAGTGGTGTCAAACTCAAAAAGAAATGGATCCCTAAGGGCCCCATATTGACTTAGAAAACCTTAAATTGATATTATCTATGTTGAATTATAATTTTATTTATTTTGTTAAACATTTCCCGGTTGTTTTTTAATCTGGGGCACTCAGGAGATCTGCCTGTCAACCCTGAGTCTGACACCTCTGGTATACGCCCTGACTGCCACCCCTCTCCCATACAGATGACTAAGAAGCTTGTGATCCTTCCTAAAGAGTCTCTTGTCTTCCTCTCCCCTGTCTCTACTACAAGAACCAATGGATTTTTGTTCATATTGTTATTATTTTTGGAGGGGGGCTAGGCAATGGGGTTAAGTGACTTGCCCAGGGTCACACAGCTAGTGAGTGTTATGTGTCTAAGGCCGGATTTGAATTCAGGTCCTCCTGACTCCAGGGCTGGTGCTCCATCCACTGCGCCACCTAGCTATCCTTATACTGTTAAATTTTGAAGCCTCTAGGAATCCCTATATAACCCTGGAGGTCTTTATGGGACTTCTGGGTGCTTGTCTTCCTAACCCAGCTACATACATACCAAAAAACATTAGAGTCACCCCTACATATGCTATACATATGTAAGTGAGGTATGGCTAGAAAGTAATAAGATTATTTGCCAAAGACATTCATGATGATTTTATTGCTTTATAGTCATGTGGCAGATGGATAGGATATGAATATGTCTCTCTGTCTGTCTATCTATCTATCTATGAAGCAGCATCGCATAGTAAATAGTGAACTGGTATCATAGTTAAGGTTCAAGATCTGCCTCTTATACATACCATCCCTTTGACCATGGGCAAGTCATTGCTGTCTGAGTGTCCTGGGCAATCCTCTAAGGCTGTTGTTGTTCAGCTGTTTCAGTCATGTCCAACTCTTTGTGATCCTATTTGGGGTTTTCTTGGCAGAGGTACAAGTGGTTTGCCATTTCCTTCTCCAGATCATTTTACAGATGAATAACTGAGGCAAACAGGGGTAAAGGATTTGCCCAGGGTCACACAGTTAGTAAATGTCTGAGGCCAGATTTGAACTCAGGCAGATGAGTCTTCCTGACTTCAGGCCCAGCACTCTATCTACTGTGCCACCTAGCTGCTGATCTTCCAAGATTATAAAGTTGTAAACTCCCAATTTACATTATTACAGGGAATTTCCCTAAACTAAAAAAATCATAACTCCAAAACAAAACCACATGTATACACATATCTATCTATTTATCTGTCTGTCTGTCTATCTACACGCATACACATATGCGCTTGTATTTATATACCAGCCTAGGAATCAGAAAGACCTGGGTTCAAGTCTTGGCTCCTACTAGCTGTGTAACCATCTCAGAGGGGTAGCCTTTTCATTCCACAGGCAGCTCTCTAAGCCTAGAAGGTACAAAAGGGTTGCTAGTATGCATTAGTTAAGGGAATTCCCACATTGAAAGTTCCCTGTGCTGATGAAATCATGGATCTAAATCAAATATATCCATGTAGATCAAAATATCTACATATCCATAAATAAATTGATATTTATATACATGAATACGATATATCATATGCTATATTTAGTATAATAGCTAGCATTTATATAAGTACTTTAAGGTTTGCAAAATACTGTATAAATATTTTCTTATTTGATCCTCACAAAAACTGAGAGAGATAGGTCCTATTATTATTCCTTTTTTATAGAGGGGTAAACTGAAGCAGGCAGAGGTTATGATTTGCCTAGGGTCACACAGCTGATGTGACCCTGGGTAAATCTCCTATGCTCTTAGGCAGGATGTGAACTCAGGTCTCCCTGGCTCCAAGTTCAGTGCTCTATCCTCATGTCCCTTAAGAAGTTAGTATAGTCATACGATATTAGATATGACTTGTCGATCAATCATTTTACTTTATAATCATAGCTTACTTATATACCCAGTAAAATGTAAGCTTCTTAAGGGTAATAACTATTCTTCATTTTGTCTTGATCTCCCTGGTAGCTAGCACATACATACTATATACATACTTATACATCTTATACTGTACAAACTAGATACTTAGGAAATGCTTTTTGGAGTTGAATAGAATATACCTATAGATGTATGTATAAGTAGTACTTTACATTGTATACTCCTTGGGTGGGGAAGCATAGTATCCCACACTCCAAAGGCAAAAACCAGGGACCCTCAGATTCTCCCAAAGGCTTCAGAATTTAAGAGTGGAAATTAGAAATCCACTGGCTCTCTTAGTGAGGGGATAAGGAGGGAAGTGGCTTGTCCCTGTTATCTTTCTGCCATAAATGTTCATACCCCACAGGCAGACAATGAATGATCTCACAAGTGAGTCAAATTATCCATCACGTGGCATTTTACAGTTATTTCCTAGCCATAACCTTTGCTGGTGGGAACCATTTTTCCAACAGGTTAACCAACTTTACTGGAAGAAAGTAACTATGGTATTAGAACTAGGAGAACCCCTTGGAGAGTGTTTCATAAAGCAAGGGAATAGCTTCTTTCTGTGCCTTAGAGCTCTTCAACTGAAACCTAACATCAGCCGTAACCTAAACCTGGGGCTCTTAACCATTTTTGCGCCACGAATCCCTTTGGCAGTCTATGGACCCTTTCTCAAAATAATGCTTTTAAATAATTGAAGGAAATACTACATTTCAGCCAGAGTTAATGAAAATAGAGGTGTTCTTTTTGTTCCCATTTAAGCCCACGAGTTCCTGGAAGCCTAACCCCAGGTTAAGAACCCCTGGCCTAGATAGACAGTCAGACAGGATGTAGCGCCAATGTGGCAAAGTTGGACTATGGATATAACTTGAGTGTAGTCAATTAACTGTCAATCTTTTGCATTATTGGAGGGAACCCCAAATGTGGAGAATGCACAGAATAATGTATAATAAAACATGATTTCTTTTTGATTTTAGAATGTGCTCCTATACAGATTTTTGGAAATGGTGCATTTACTCTTTATAACACTTGAGACTCTATAATGAGAGCACACTTGTGAAGGACTGCACGGAGGAGCTGGGAAACTATCCAATTTCTCCATTCAGTTTTAGTCTTTCCTGTATTCCAGTGCATGCTGGGAATAGACCTCTCTCCCTGAGACCGATGCAAAGCACCAACAGAGTTGTCCTCTTTGAAATCTTCCCTGGGTAGGGACTTCTTTCAGTCCATTTCAAAGGAATGCCCTGCTATAGCCAAAGTAAGAGTAAAAGAAAGTGTGACATGTCAACAAAGGCAAGTAATTAAACTGAATACTTTCAGTAATTTGGAATATACTTGAAGGCAAGAGTTGGGACAGATTAGCAGAGCAGTTCATTGTGCATAAATAAAAGCCACACTATTATTCTGTCCAAATTAGCCTGTTTATCCAGGGTTTCCCTCCAATAAAACCTCCCCCTCCCAAGACTTTTAATACTAATGTAGAATGACAGCTAAGAAAATCTTTAGCGTCTTGAGCTTAAGCAGTGATTCCATAAGCCAGGAGCTGGCTCAGAACACCTCTCAAGTGTCAATCAATCATCTAGCATTTATTGATGCCTTTTATATGCCAGTCCCTGTGCTGTACATTGGGAATACAGAAACAGAGAAAGAAACAATATCCTCTCTTAAGGAGTTTATATCTAAGCGAGGAAAGGTTTACACTGATTGCTTACGAGTTGCTGTTGGACCTAAGCTCTTCCTCTTGTCAGAATCTCTCAAGGTCACCATCTCTGTCTCTGGGGGAGGATCACAGGAGACAGAGCTAGAAACGGTCTTAGGATACATCTAGCCTAGCACCTGTATTTCCTAGATGAGGAAATTGGGACCTAGAAAAAAGTGGTTTGCCCAAATTACATATCTAAGAATTGGCAAAGCTTTGACTTGAATCTTCTGACTCCATGTCTCACTACTCTGTCTGCTATACCACAATGCCTTCCCTCTCCCTAACTTAATACCTGGTATAATTTCAGTTCCTGTCAGGAGTGGACGCCTGGTGCAAGATGTGCAGTGAAGGCGGCCTCCCATCTGAGACACAGGACCTAGAGCTGGCCATCCACCACCACCAGTCATTGTATGAGCAGGTGACACAGGCCTACACTGAGGTAAGAACCGCATTTAACTGGGGTGGGGGGAGAGGGGTAAGAATGAGAAATAACATAGGGGCTTGGGAGGTAAATCTGTCCACTGTCCAGTGAGTGTGGTGGGGATGGTACAGACTCAAGATTGTCTCCCTCTCTGAGAATCCTCCAGGGGCCAATAACCATCCTCCTCCCCATCCCTATCTTTGGACTATTCTCCCACCTGGCCTCTGGTCATGTAGCTAGTGATGTCAGCAGAAAACACCATGGGCTGAGTGCCCGTTCTGTGCAGAGTACTGTACTATGAAAGTACTCCCTGATCTACCAAGTTACCAAGTCTACACTTTTCCCCTAGGTTGAACTTGATGAAATTGCCCTTACTTCTCTAGAAATTCTTTGTAGGATCAGTTGCTTAGACCAGAGGTATCAAACATGCAGCCTGAAACCTGCAATATGGCCTTATTGTGGTCCAACCAGATTAAATGTAATTGGGAATTATGTAACAAAATAAATAAAAACACAATGGAACATAGATAATGTGAATATGTGATTTTCTAAGTCAATATGTGGTCCCAGCAGTCTGTACAGTTTAGCATTTCTATTTCCCCAAGTAGCGATTATCCTCCTGGCATAGGGAGACTTTTCCATAGGAATACAAATTACTGGTAATTTGAGTCACAGGGACATTAACTCATCCAGTCAACATCTTAGTTCTTGAATATCAGGGCTTGGTAATGCTGGCCCAGTATGTCCTCAAAGTCACTGCTGTTTTTGCCTTCTGTTCTCTGCCATAAGAGAATTCCATTAGTTTCTCTCCCTTATTTTCTCCCATTTGAAGGAGATTTTTACATCAGTCCATCAATTGGTAAACATTTGTTTAGTTCCTACTGTGTTCTAGGGCAGGAGTGGGGAACCTGTGACCAAGGCCACATGTGGCCTTCTAGGTCCTCGGGTGTGGCCTTTTGACTGAGTCTGAGTTTTACAGAACAAATCATTTTTGTTAATGTTATTATGCTAATTTTATTACTTATTATGTTTATTATACTACTTTTATTAAGGGGATTTATTCTGTGAAGTTTGAATTCAGTCAAATGGCCACACTTGAGGACCTAGAGGGCCATGTGTGGCCTTGAGGCTACAGGTTTCCCACCCCATTAGGCACTCTCTGGGAATACAAAGATGGTGAATGATGGAAGGAGCTCACATTCTAACTGGGGAGACAAGAAGTACATACATAAGATTATGCAGAATAAATGTAGAGAGAGTAAATACAAAATAGTTCGATACAAGGGAGTTTGGGAACGATGTTACTAACGGTTGAGGAGATCAGGAGAGATTATAGGAGGTCATGCTTGAGCTTCAGCGTAAAAGAAAAGAGGAATTGTGTGAGGCAGAGATGAGAAGAGAGGGTATTCCAGGCATGAAGGACAGCCAGTGCAAAGGCACAGAGATGGGAGATTGAGTGTTGTCTGCAACAGAGAGGAGGCCAGTTTGGCTGGATCACAGAGCTTGGGGAGAGCAAAGATGCATCATAATGTGTGAGAGAGCTCTAGTATATGACTTTGTCTTCCCTAGAACATTCTGATAAAATCTGCCCCACTTTTTCACATTAGTGTGACTTTTATAAACTAAGGCATACTCTCCCATCCTTTCCCACCGAACCTTCCATCTAGTGCGGGTCACCCCCCTACCTTTTTATAAAGTTCCCAAGGACAAAAAATGTCTCATTTTGAATTGGTAACCCTGGCAACCAGCCCAAGGATTGGTACATAGGAGGCACTTAATAAATTCTGATTGATTGATACATAGATGGGAAAGTTGTACTTTCTTAGGGAGAATGACTGAAGGCTTGACTTTATATTCATTGTTCTTTACTTCCTTTAACATAAAGTCAATGACCTGTCCTTCCCAACTGACTAGAATGTGCTCCAGAGATATTGGACTTCCTCTGCTTTTCTATAGCCATTAGTTGCTTGGAGACAGGACAGCCATAGCTTATGCTTCTCAGAAACAGTTCCCTGAATGTCTGCAATTCATGAGATAATCACCTTTCTTCTACCCCACCCTTGACAAAGAAATTATCTTGATTTGACTTTGCCTCCTACTGGAATCTCAATTTAATTTTGCAGTCCAGCCACTGTTTTCAACTTGACCTCTATCCCCCCCTCCTGGTGGTCTGGCTACTTGGTCACCTATTGTGTCAACTGGCAGGGATGTCTCAATTCCTTTTTTGGAGAAAACCCAATTACTCACCAGTAAGCTTGTTTCTCCAAAGAAGTATCATCCCTGACAGTTGGCATGGTTTCTCTATAATTGACTCCTCAGACACGTCTCTAGCAACTTTGCTTCTTAGCCTGATAATCAAGTGGAATTTGGAACCAAAGAATTGGCCGAAGTGGGTTTTATAGTCACTCTATAAGGCAAGCACATCTGCTACTTTGGGGGTGATTGGATCTTCCAGATTGCTCCTATTAAAGAAAAAAAAAAAACCTGACACAGATGAGATTAGCTCATTGTTGTCCATGTTTGAAGAGGACCAAAATGACAATACTTTGTCAGGGTCAAGGTGCACAAGGGACGATTTGTCTGACTGAGGTCAATCAGACCAATATGAACTTGGAAGCTCTACCATTGATCATGCACAAATAGTTCATGTGACCAAATGAGACATATAAATATTAAGGGAAACAGCATGATTCACAATAGAAAGAACAGTGGCTCTGAAATCAGAAGACCTAAATTCAAATCCTGTTACCAAGGTGACCACGGTAGAATCACTCAACCTCCTAGGGCCTCCTTTCCTTATCTATAAAATGGGGGTGTTGGACTAGTGGGCCTATGAAGTCCCTTCCAACTTGAGATCTCTGATCCTCTGAATAATAATCATATTTGAATCACAGAACTTTTTTCAAAAGAGAACCTTAGAGATCATTTAAACCAACCCCCTTCTTTTACAGTTGAGAAAATTGAGACCTAAAGGAATGAAGTACCTTGTCCAAGTTCATGGTCCTATTGGGTCTAGAAACCATATCTCCTAACTCAGAGTCCCAGATTTCTTTCCCCTACACAAGTGTCTCGCACTTGTTTCCTGTAGGATGAACGTACCTCTGTTATGCCTAGTCATTCCCTCTAAATCCTCAAGTGATAGAGTGAAAAGTCATCAGCTGCCTCACCCAGACGTGGACAATGAGGCAGAGGGGATCAGAGCTTCTCTAGAACTAGGTGTCTTATCATGAGAGCATCCCTATCCCAAGCCACACTGGCCTCTATGGCATCAAATCATCAAGCAGCATAATTGCTCAGAACCATGTGGGGTGCGCTCCCTGGGATTTGGCCAAAAGAAAGATGGCTTGTTCACCAAAACATCAACTGGAGGGAGATTCCATTTGACCATTTCATAATATTCTCCTCTCTCTGCTTCCCCTGACATTGAACCATATGGGGTAGAGTTGGATGTGGGGTGGTATTTGAGTTGACTTTTTTTCCAGCAGCCTTTCCTAGACTTTCTACCCACTTTTCCTCAGAACCCTATCAGCTTGGCTAGTTCCCATAGTCAACTGAAAGTGATAGCAGCCTTATCTGGGATCTTGAACCTTCTGCCAACTTATTGTCAGGGCCTGAGGGAACAGGGAAAAGAGGGAGGAGCCAGCAAAGGCAGCATCCCATCCCCTTCTGTTATCAGTCCAGAGTTTACTAGTAGAGTTAATATTCCATACTAATCATCTCTCTTGGATTCCTTCTTTGACCACTCTCTAAAGGATTATATGGGTGTCTTCCTTGCAATCAGTATCCTTTCTCAATGAAGAAGAATGGTTCATAGTGCTGCCAATCTACCAGTTGCTCCAGGGGATGGGGAAAAGATGAGTCAATGCCCAATCCTCAGAAGGTAGGGATGGCAGTGATTTAAACAAAAATAAGAGGTAGTCTTTGTTCAAAATTTAGTTTCCATCTTTAATCCATTTCCTTAAGAAAAGACTTTTGTTCTTTTCCCCTGTTTTTTCTAATATTTTATTTTTCCCCAATTACATGTCAAAACAATTTTTATTTATTTTTGAAAAATTTTGAGTCCCAAATTCTGTCTCTCCCTCCTTATCCTCCCAACCTCATTGAGAAGGCAAGCAACCTGATACAGATTATACATGTGCAGTCATGCAAAACCTATCTCTACGTCAGTCATGTTGTGAGAGAAAACATAGACAAAAAAGAAGAAAAACAAAGAAAGTAAAGAAAAAGTATGCCTTGTTCTGCATTCAGATTCCATCAGTTCCTTCTCTTGACATGGATAGCATTTTTCATCATAAGTCCTTCAGAATCATCCTGGATTACTCTATTGCTGAGAATAGCTAAGTCATTTATAGTTGATCATCATACAGTGTTGCTGTTACTGTGTACAATGTTCTCTTGGTTCTGCTCATTTCACTTTTCATTAGTTCATATAAGTCTTTCCAGGTTTTTTCTGAGAGCATCCTGCTTGCCATTTCTTATAGCACAATAGTATTCCATCGCAATCATATACAACTCGTTCAGCAGTCCCCCAATTTATTGACATCCCATCAATTTCCAATTCTTTGCCATCATTAAAAGAGCTGCTATAAATATTTTTGTACACATAAATCCTTTTCCTTTTTGGGGGGAGGATATTTTTTATCTCTTTGGGATACAAACCTAGCAGTTATATTGCTTGGTCAAAGGGTATCATGCATGGTTTTATAGTCCTTTGGATATAGTTCCAAACTGTTCTACAGAATGGTTGAATCAGTATATATCACATCACGTATCAGTATGCAATCAGTATGCAATCAGTATACAGTGCATTAGTGCCTCAATTTTCTCACATCCACACTAACATTTGTCATTTTCCTTTTCTGTCATATTAGCCAATTTGATAAATGTGGGATGGTAGCTTAGAGTTGTTTTAATTTGCATTTCTTTAATCAATAGTGATTTAGAGCATTTTTCATATGATTATAGATAGCTTTATTTACTTTGTCTAAAAATTGCCTGTTCATATCCTCTGACCATATAGCAATTGAGGAATGGCTCCTATTTTTATAAGTTAGACTCAGTTCTCTATATATTTAAGAAATGAGGTCTTTATCAGAAAACTTGCTGTAAAAATGTTTTCACTGCTACTATTACTAACTTTATTTCCAAATATCCTATTTTTCCTCATTTATCCTACTCTCTATCTCCTTTCACCCTGCTCTTCCTCAAAAGTGTTTTCCTTCTTTTCTTTATCTTCCCCCAATCTGTCCTCCCTTCTATCACCACTGCCCTCTCTTATCCCCTTCCCCTCCTACTTTTCTGTAGGGTAAGATAGATTTCTATAGCCACCTGAGTATATATCTTATTCCATCTCTGAGCTAATTCTGATGGGAGTAAGGTTCACTTTCTTCTCTTCCCCCACATCCCTCATCTTCCCCTCTACTGTAAAAGCTCTTTTTCACCTCTTTTATATGAGATAATTTATCCCATTCTACCACACCCTTTTCCCTTCTCCCAGCACATTCCTCTTTCTCACCCCTTAATTTTATTTTTTTAGATATACCATCATATTCAACTCACACCTGTGCCCTCTGTCTATGTATATTCCTTCTAACTGCCCTAATAATGAGAAAGTTTTTAGGAGTTACAAGTATCACTTTCCCATGTAGGAATTTAACTGGTTTAGCCTTATTGAAACCCTTATGATTTCTCTTTGGTGTTTACCTTTTTATGCTTCTCTTGAGTTTTATATTTGAAACTCAAAATTTCTATTCACCTCTGGTCTTTTCACTAGGAATGCTTGAAAGTCTTCTATTTCACTGAATATCTATTTTTCCCTTGAAGGATTATATTCAGTTTTGCTGAGTAGGTGATTCTTGGTTGTAATCCTAGCCCTTTTGCCCTCCAGAATATTATATTCCAAGCCCTCCTATCCTTTAATGTAGAAACTGCTAAATCTTGTGTTAATTCTAACTTTGGCTCTAAAATATTTGAATTGTTTCTTTCTATCTGCTTGCAATATTTTCTCCTTGACCTGAGAGTTCTGGAATTTGGCTATAATATTCCTGGGAATTTTCATTTTTGGATCTCTTTTAATCAGTTGGTGGATTCTTTTAATTTCTATTTTACCTTCTGGCTTCAGAATGTCAGGGGAGTTTCCCTTGATAATTTCTTGAAAGATGATGTCTAGGCTTTTTTTTTTTAAACATAGCTTTCAGGTAGTCCAATAATTTTAAAAAAATCTCTCCTGGATCTATTTTTTCCAGGTTAGTTATTTTTCCAATGATATATTTCACATTTTTAAATTCTTTTGATTTTGTTTTATTGTTTCTTAATGTCTCATAAAGTCATCCACCTGCCCGATTCTAATTTTTAAGGAATTATTTTCGTCAGTGAGCTTTTGTGCTTCCTTTTCCATTTGGTCAGTTCTGCCTTTTAAGGAGTTTTTTTCTTCAGTGATTTTTCATATATCTTTTTCCATTTGGCCAATGTTACTTTTCAAGGCATTCTTCTCCTTTCAAGGCATTGGATTGTTGTACCTCTTTTACCATTTGGCCTATTCTGTTTTTTTAAGGTGTTATTTTCTTCAGTATTTTTTGTGCCTCCTTTACCAAGCCATTGACTCTTTCTTCATGATTTTCTTGCATCATTCTCATTTCTCTTCCCAATTTTTCCTCTACCTCTTTTATTTGATTTTAATATCCTTTTTTGAGCTTTTCCATGACCTGAGACCAATTCATATTTTTCTTCGAGGTTTTGGATATAGCAGTTTTGACTTTGTTGTCTTCTAAGTGTTTTGAGCTTCCTTGTTACCATAGTAACTTTCTAGAGTCAGAATTTTCTTCTGTTGTTTTCTCATTTTCCCAGCTTATTTCTTGACTTTTAACTCTATGTTAAAGTGGGGCTCTGCTTCTGGGGTAGAGACTGCACTTTCCCAAGCTTCAGATTTTTTTTGTTTCTTTGTTTTTTGTACAGCTTTTTTCAGAGCTAGTTCTGGGGGTCTGTAAGCTTTCAGTTCTTCCAAAGTGGTGTGATCTAAGGAGAGGGATGTTTACTACTCTCTTGGCCTGTGCTCTGGTCTGTGAGTTACCACAAGTACTCTTTTCTGCCCTGGAGCTGTGAGCGAGGTCCCATCTCCCCTGTGGTCACAAGCTCTGGTGTGCTAGTTCTCCTTCTCACCCTGGGACTGCCACCCAGGACTAAGACCCAGATCAGAGTATGGGCAAAGCAACAGAGTCCGACCTCCAGTGCCAGCAAAGGTACTCCTGTAATCTCCTTCTGACCAGTTGTTCCACTCCTTACCATCTATGAGCTGAGAGATCTAGAAGTAGCCACTGCTGCTGTTGATTCAGTCTCTTACAAGCCCTGCTCTGGGGCTGAGGCCCGGTCTGTGCCAGCACAGCCTGCACTGGCCTGTGCTCCTCTCTCACCCCTGATGCAACAGACCTTTCCTACTGACCTTCTCACAGTTGTCTTGGGCTGGGAATTTATTTAACCCACTCTTTTGTGGGTTCTGCTGCTGCAGAATTTGTTTTGAGGCATGATTTTAAAGATATTTGGAGGGGAATTTGGGGAGAGCTCAGGTGAGTCCCTGTCTTTTCTCCTCTATCTTGGCTCCACCCCCAGATTTTTGTTCTTTACCTAACCCACCCTTCAAAAGGGGAAGGGGAGTCTAGAAAGGACTTTTAGCCCAGAGATATTTTATTTTTTAATATTTCCAGAGAAATTGAAAAGGATGTTTTTAATATACTTCCAGAATATCTGGATATATATAAAATATACATATATATTCATGTACATATATCCATATATATAATATATGGATATGTCCATTATATATAATATATATCCAGAATATCAATAATCATTTACTAAGTTCATACAAAATACTGTGCTAGATGTTGGGGGAAATACAAAGATCCAGTTTCTGTCCTCTTGATGTTTACGGTTTAGCAGGAGAGATACAATGCCTACATAAATATGCCAAACTCTGATAAATAGGAAATACCTATTCAGTGTCTGTAGTGTGAGATAGAGCATAATACATGCACAAGAGTTACAAAGTGTTGTGTGATATCAGAGGAAAGAAAGTGGGGATATCAGCAAAGGCTTTATTGAGGAGTTAATATTTGAACAAAAAGTCTTGAATAGTAGATAAAATTTCAAGGAAAACTTCAGGAAACTCCTTTTTCTCCGTTATATTGCTTAGAAACCTTCAATTACGTCCCCCTCCCCCACGTGCGCACATGTACACACACACACACACACACACACACACACACACACACACACACATACACACTGCTGTGTTTCAGGACCTCTCAATACTTTTCTGGGAAGCTGAATTTTAGGAGCAATCACAGCAACCATGAAGCTCCTTCCTCCACACCTGCTCTTACTTAGGCTAAGAGATTATGCCACTACCCCTCCAAGACTGTAGCCAGGAATTTGAGGTCCAAGAGCTCTCCTCTTGGGTGACCTCAGTGAAAGCACATGTAGCACTCACGTGCCTGTGCCTCAAGGCTGCCATAAGTGTTGTCCTCCTAGCAATGCACAGGTCTGCTCTTAGCTCTGTTGCCTGTCTTCTAAAAAAGATAAAAAAGGATAGGCCTAGTTTTGGGGTAAAGAGTCCCTTTTATAGGTCAGCTCCTCTCATAACAGCCTGTCCTACTTCATCTGAGTCAATCAATTCACTACCACTCACTGAGACCCATCCTCCATAAGGAGGTTAATTAATCCACAAGCACTTATTAAGCACCAGCTGTGTGTCAGACACTGTGCTAGGTACAAGGGATACCAAAAGGAAGGAGTTTGCATTCAACCAGGGGAGATAACATGCAAATTAATAAGTCTATACAGAGAATATAATAAATAGGATTTAAATTTAGGATAGCACTGGCAGCTGGAGGGGCAGATCAGAAAATGCTTCCTGTAGCCAGTCTCTTGAGCAACATTTGGAAAGGAACAAGGGGTTCTGAGAGGCAGAGAAGAAGAGGGAATGCATCATAGGCATAGGTACCTTAGGTGCAGAGGCTCAGAGAGGAGAAATGGGAGTCCCATGTGTGAGGAATGGCAAGGAGACCAGTTTGGCAAGACCATAGAATATGGGAAGCGCAATAATGTGTAATAAGATTGGAAAGATTGTTTGAGGCCAAGTTGTAAAGGACTTTAAAAGTTAAAACAAAGGAACTCATATTAGATCCTAATAACAATTGGGAACCATGGGAATTTATTGACTGGGAAGTGATAGAGCTGCCTTTCAGGAAAATCATTTTGACATATGGAGGATGGGTTGGAGTATGGAGGGAGGGAGGCCAATTATTTTTAGTCAAATCCCCCTGTACCCCCCCCATACTTCCCCTCTCCTTTAGCTCCCCTGCATCTGCAGCCTTAGCTGGGATTCTCATGCTGCCATTGTCTTGGACTGGTTTTCTCTTGGAGCACTTTCTCAGCCTGAGTCTAGAACATACCCCATTTTCTTCTTGCAGGTCAGCCAGGATGGCAAAGCCTTGCTGGATGTATTGCAGCGGCCCCTGAGTCCTGGCAACTCGGAGTCCCTGACAGCCACTGCCAATTACTCCAAAGCTGTGCACCAGGTCCTGGATGTCGTCCATGAGGTGCTGCACCACCAGCGAAGGCTTGAGAGCGTCTGGCAGCACCGGAAGGTCCGCCTGCACCAGCGGCTGCAGCTCTGCGTCTTCCAGCAGGATGTGCAGCAGGTAAAGTCTCTTCTCCTTGTCTCTGTCTCCCCTCATCCTCTTCTGTAAAGCAATTCATTCCCTTTCCAAAAATCAGTCCAATTTATTCAGCATGCAAAGAAAAAAAGAGAGGTGGTCTTTTGTGCACGTATGGAATGAAATCAGTTCCTGGTTTCTGAGTGATGGACACAACTATAATATCTGTTATGAGAACTATTCCCTTCCCATCTGGAAGAGAAATGAAGTGATTAAATAGGTAATGACATCTTACAGTGGATCACTATCTGAAGTCTTGGGTTCAAATCCCCCCCTGGAACTTATAGAAGCATAGGACTTTTAGAGCTGAGTGGAACCTGAAAGGTCCTTTAGTTCAATCCATCTCATTTTACAGATAAGTAAATTGAGGCCACTAAAAGTATTATGAGTTTGCCACAGTTGACAGACCAAAGGAAGGTTCCTCAGACAGCCAGGGCACCCTTGGGAAACACCAAAACAAGGTCATACCTGTCTGCCCTCGGGGAGTTTAGCCACTTATCCATTCCAAAATATGGTCACCTAGGATTATAAGATTTAGCACTCAAAAGGGCCTTAGAGATGGTACATTTAGAGTTGGGAGGTTCCTAAGAGGTAATGAGGTCCAACACCTTCGTTTAACAGATGAGAACTGACGATAGGAAAGGTTAAATTATGTTCCCAGAATTCTATAGCTACTGAGTGTCTGAGACCAAATTAGAACCCAACTCATATTGACTTCAAGTCCATCATGCTTTCCACAATCCAGTGCCTCATTTTTTTCTCTTTTAAAGGGATTTTTAACCTAGGATCTATGAACTTAATATTTTTTGATACTTTATTTCAATGTAATTAATTTCCTTTGCAATTCTGTGTATTTTATTTTATGCATTTAAGCACATGATTCCTAGAAGGAGCCCATAGGCTTCACCAGTCTGTCAAAGGGGACTATGACACAAACAAAGCTAAGAATTCTCTCTTTATTGTTATATCTTTAAAACAGCATTGAAAGATAGGTAGAGGGGCAGCTAGGTGGCACAGTTCAAATCCAGCCTCAGACACTTGACACTCACTAGCCTTGTGACCCTGGGCAAGTCACTTAACCCCAATTGCCCCACCAAAAAGCAAAAAAAAAAAAAAAAGCATGTAGAGAACTCTGTGAAGGATTGTAGGGACAGAGGATTGGGCAATCCTTATAAAAGAAGTCAGATAAATTCACATGATCATAAGGGAAGCTTGGCCAGAGACACCAAGAGAGGTAAAAGCCTTCTTGTGAATCATGAGTAAACCAGTCAAAGTGGGATGATAGACTGATTTGGCAGGAACAGTATTTCATGCTAAGGTGTCAAGGGTGAGGAGGCTTGGAATGTCCTGGGGAGGGCCTTTCAAGGCCAGCATGATGGGGGTAAAGAAAGGAGGGGACTCTAGAACTTTTAGCAAGGGCATTTGGGAGCAGTGGATTTGATGGTGGAGTCCTCTGGACAAGTCTTGGCTTGGAGACCTAGAACTTAAACCTATATGCTTGCCTAGAATATATTGCAAAGGCAGAAATAATTTTTGGATTAGCTGTTATGTGCTATTTGGGCATTCTGATACTGCTGGAGATAATGCAGGACTGGCAGAGCCAGTTTGTACTGGTTCACAAGAGCCAATCGCTAAATTTTCAGTTTGAGTATTCACACTTTGGAAATTGGCTAATGCCTGGAAATTAGGGCTTAATTTATTGCTTTATTGATTGTCTAGACTTGCTAAAGTCATAGAGAATAATGTTAATAATGCAGATTAAACCTCAAAGTGTATCATGCATCCTTTTATTTTTTTGGAGGGTGCTAGTTGTTAAACGTTTACCAATACATCCTTACAGATTTGAAATGGATTTTTAAAATAATACTAATGCTAGCTTACATTTACAAAAACTTTTAAGGTTTGCAAAGGGCTTTATATACATCTCATTTGATCCTCACAACAGTTCTGTGAGATAGATGTTAATATTAACATTAATGTTAATATTAACATTCCCATTTTATAGATGGGAAAACTAAGGCTTAAAGAGACTAAGTGAGGTGCTTGGGTTCATATGGTAAAGAAATGCCTGAGTCTAGATCCTCAACATTGGTTCTAAGATGCTGGCAAGGAGCAGCCAGCTTTTGGACTGAGTTTTGGCCTTGATGGGAAATTGGGGATCGATATGTATGTGTCCTTTTCAGACAGATTGAAGGGAGGGAGGGCTATGAACAAAACAGGAGGGAGAACAGGAAACCTGTCCTGCTGGCTATGGCATCCTTTGCTTGGGGTTTATAATGCAAAATTTATGTCCCATTAACAGCTGTGTTTTCTGAAGGGCTGGTTTCCATAGAATTTTCTTTGCTGCTTATCTCTCCTGGCTGGTGAAGGATTGGAGAGAAATCACAAGCTTCACGAGAGGAGTGTCCCCTTGGCCCCTTGTGAGCACCTTCTGGGAAAGGGGGAGAAGCTAATGAATCATTTCTCTACTCTTACCATATGGAGTACTCCAGATGAATTTATCATCATTGAGCAAAGGCGGCTGTGATTTAGACACAGCGAGAAGCGAACCATGTGGGGGACAAACAAGAAGGAGTTATGGTTCCAATGAATTCTCCAGGCTGGGGACAACCCAGACTCCTTTGCATCCTCTCTTTCCCCTTCTCTCCCATGGCCTTTGAATGAATGAAAAAAGTGCTTAGGTACACCAGATGCTGTGTTATAAGCAGGTGATTTACAAAGAGAGAGGTCACAAGGTAGCTGGTGGAAAAGTGGTTGGTGAATGGATGGCCAGGGAGTAAAGCGAAGTTTAGCTTGGACTGGATTGAAAGAGTGGCCCACAGTAAGTGTTTAGCAATCAGGACTACAAGGGCTCTAGGGTGGGAGGTCAGGACCTGAAAGGGTTAAGTGTTCCTGGGTATGGTCTCTAATCCAAGTAACAAAATGGCTGAACTGAAGACGTGAGGAGTAATGTCTCTCTCTGTTTCATTCCGCATTAACCCACCAGTGCATAAAATGCTGGACTTAGAATAGGGAAGAAGACAGTAGTCACTTAATACATCGTTGATTTATAGATTGATTCTTTTCTCCCTCTTGCTCCTCCGTTCACTCATCAATCATCAGATGTTTATTGAAAGCCTACTATGTGCGATGAAGGCCCTGTGCTGGGAGCTTCTGAGAAACAATGAGCATTGTCCTGTCCTTAACGCCAATGAATGAGGAGATTTATTCATTCAGTACCTATTGATGCCCTAAAGTGGGCCCTACAGGGACAGAGAAAAATAAGATGCAGTCCCTAAGATAAAAAAAAAAGCCACCCACTGCTTGACATTGTTAAAATCTAGTTAAATAGCGTAGCAATTAAACTCAGTCTGAGAGGAGATCACTTAGACTACACCTATAGACAGAGAGAATACAGGTAAGAAGAAAAAAAAGGTACATGGGGGTAAGGGGTTAGGGAGGGAGGGATAACATTTGCAAGGGGAAAATAGCAGAGCCAAAGACACCAAGAGAGGTAAAAGCCTTTTAGGTGAATAATGAGTAAACCAGTTAAACTGGGGTGATAGATTGGTTTGGCAGAAACAGTATTTCATGCTTGGGTGTCAAGGGTGAGGAGGCTTGGAATGTCCTAGGGAGGACCTTTCACGGCCAGCATGACGGATGTCTTTGGGTGGGAGAGACCCTATACATATATGATTGGGGGGAGGCCTCCTTTCTTCCAAGCAGAAAATATTCCTACCCCAAATGGCAGGAGCTACTTGAATGATGGTGGCGATGGAAGGCATTTTAGTGAGCACTGATGATTTTCTATTCTACAACAGATCTGTTGATATGAAGGCCATGTTCCTCATATTACAACCATATCATCACTTGCTTCATTCAGTTTTTGTGAAGCTACTCTCAACTGAGAAATTATATCTTTCATTTATCATGTCAAATCTTGCTTACCAATAAGTACCTGAAAATGGTTTAAGATAGATAAAAAAAAAAGAAAGAAAAGAAAACTGTTTCAAGGTAAACCTCTGTTTAGTAGATACAGGGAATGGTAACTATAATTTTGTTAATGGAGTGAATTTTTTTTTTTGCATTGTAAAATAGAATTCTTTGCTTCGTATGATAAAGTGTTAAGATAATGGAGCTGTTCTGGAGGAATGATGGCAAGAATAAAGATATAATGCCTCTCTGAAAGCTTGATCATTCAGGTTTAAAACTCTTCATCATTTTTAACAACAAAAACATTTATTGAGTGTCTGCTCTATGGAGGGCTAGGAATACAAAGTGGGAGGCACTAACAGCTTGAAATTAGAGGTTGTTGATTTTGTTTTTCAGTTGAGTCCAACTCTGCATGACCTCTTTGGTGTTTTCTTGGCAAAGATACTAGAGCAGTTTGCCATTTCTTTCTCCAGTTCATTTTACAGATGAGGAAACTGAGGCAAACAAGGTTAAGTGACTTGCCTGGAGTCACATAGCTAGTAAGTGTCTGAGGCTGGATTTGAACTAAGGAAGAAGAATTTTTTTGATTCCAGACTTGGTACGCCACCTAGAGGGCCACGTGGAATTAGACAACATGAGTTCAAATCCCAGCTCTGCTCCTTTCTTCCTGGGACAAGTCCCTTCATCTTTCTGAGCCTCAGTTTCCTTGTTGTAGAATGAGTCAACCAGCTGGCCTCTGAGGGCCTTTTCTAGCTCTGAATCTGTGATCCTCAGTAGGCAATCGTTTCTGCCCTCTAGAGGCTTACAACCTAGCTGGAGAAAAAAGACATGCTCATGAAAATTCTAGACTGAAAACCCTCATGTATGCTTCTGTTTCCCCTTTTGTCATACAACTGCCACACAATTCGGATTTGTGACTTCATGAGTCTAGAGCAACTCTTCTTAAGCTGTGGATCACGACCCCAGATGGCCAAATCTGGCCACAGTAAAAGGTTTCTGAATGTGCAACAGCCAAAAATTAATTAAAAATCAAATGCATAATGAATCTGAGGTGCTGCTAGCAGCTCTTGCCCATGTTGCATCGCACAACTTCACTGCAGCCTGGGTTCTAAACACAAAGCATGTGCACTTTGCACTGTGCATGCTCCCATCCCACGCAGTATGCGGAAGGCTGCCAAAAAGTAAAAAGGGGTAGCAAGTGGAAAAAGTTTAAGAAGCCCTGGTCTAGAGAACTCCCAATGAGAAAATTCACTCAGCCATGGCAGGTCAGTGTTTCTTTGGCTACTTACACACTTAGTGGGTTGGCTTGGGGCACCAGGAGGTTCCTAGGATGCTAGATCTAGAGAGGAAATAAATGGAGGGACTTCATAAGCCATCTAGCCCAACCTTCTATTTTACAGATGAAGAAACCGAGGCCCCAGGAGGTTAAATGCCTTGTCTGGGATCACAATGCTATTGTGTTATGATCCTTGACATGCAGGCTGTAAAGCACTCCATGTACCACACTTTCGCCCTCTGTCCATTATGCTCTGGTGCTTCAAGCATTGAATCTGGAGTCAAGGAGACCTGAGTTCAAATCCCTCCTCAGACACTTACTAGCTGTGTGACCTTGGAAAAAGTCTTAAATTTCAATCCCACCTCAGACACTTACTAGTTGTGTGACCCTGGGCAAGCCTACCTCAGTTTCCTCAACTGTAAAATGGAGATAATAATAGTACCTACCTCCCAGTTCTGTTGTGAGGATCAAATGTGGTAATGCTTGTAAAGTGGCACATAGTAGGCACTTAATAGAGGCTTGTTTCCTTCCTTTCTTCAAATAGTAATAAATTTACTAGAGCCCCTCCCAAGTGTCCTCATCAATCATATTCGGTCACATACATTTTTATAGCCATAATTAATATATCTTAGCATGAAGTCAAAAGAACAAAATTTACTGACCATTTGCTATAGTCAAGGCACAATGCGAGTCACTGGGAATATAATCAGTCAATAAACATTTTTTAAGTACCTACTATGTACCAGGCACTGTGCAAAGATGAGGAGGCATGAGGAGGGAGGGTTTCAAACCTGGGTGATGAGCAGAAAGACAGTATCATGAACGAGATTTGGAAATTCAGCTGGGACTGGGTAGTCAGTTTCGGATAGGGAAAAAGATCATAGGATCCCAGATTTACATCTGTAAGAGATTTTGTGAGTCAACTGGTCAAAGAGTTAAGAAAGTGGTCCAAGGTCAAGAAACTAATAAATAGTAGAGCCAGGGCTGGAGTCCAGTTTTTCTGACCACATTCAGTGGGTTTTTCCCCCATGCAATCTGCTGCAGGTGTCAGAGATGCTATAGAAAAGGAAAAAAAATACTTTTTCCTCCACCCACCTAAAGACTCATGTTGGACAAAATCTTGGCTCATGTACAGGGGAGGATAAATGTAGTCTGGTTTGGGCAAAAGGCAGACATCTGGCGTCCTCTGAAAGAGAGACAGCATCCACAGAATCTGGGAGAGAAAGCCACTCTCCTTTAGCACAGGAGACTTGTCTTGTAGCTGCAACTGAGTTTTCAGCTGAGCCCTCTAAGAAAAAAAAATGCCCTTCTCCCACCTTACTGAAGACATTCATTTTGATCAGACTTGTTCCAGAGAGGGGTAGAAATTGAGCTGCTGGTAATTGGGCATTTGAAGTGAAGCATGCATGCGCTCCAGTTGTGGTACAGTAGGGATTTGAGATATATTAGCCAGTTTATGAGCCATCCTCTGTCGGTGCTGAATCTCCGTGTGATGTGAAATGAGGCAGAAATCATTATTGGATGGTAAACTCCCTTACACATCACATATACTTAAGGAGTTAGCAGACAAACATTCATTTTATAGAGTGCCTCAGAATTATTATTTTCTCAGTAGGGAGCTTCTGATTATTATTTTTAACAATAATAATAATTTTAACACATCACTCACTTCAATATAAGTCAAATTCTGCCACACTTAAGGACTAAGAGAGTTAGAACCACGAATTTTAGGATCGTAGATTGAGGGCTGGAAGGGGCCTTAGTGATCATTTAGTCCAGCCCCTTTATTTTGAAGATCGACAAAATGAGGCCCAGAGAAGTTAGCTGATTTGCTCCAGGTCATATAGCTAGAGAGAGGGAGAGTAGGGTTTCAAACATAGGTCCTATGACCATAGGCCCAGCATTCTTTGTACTGTACTCTAGTGCCCTCAAAACTATGAGTTAGATGGAATCTAACTTCTCCATTGGGGTGTTGAGGGAGCTCAGTGGATAGAGCACTGGGCTTGGAATGAGGAAGAGTCATCTTTATGAGTTCAAATCTGGCCTCAAACACTATCTGTGTGATCTTGGGCAAGTCACTTGACCCTGTTTGCCTCCGTTTCCTCGTCTGTAATATGAGCTGGAGAATGAAATGGCCAACCACTTCAGTTTCTTTGCAAGAAAACCCCAAATAGGGTCACAAAGTATAGGACATGACAGAAAAGTGACTGAACAACAACAAAAGTGCCTGATCCATCCACGTCCTGTGTGAAGAACCATATGGCATTTCCTGGTATGAAGAAGGAGGAGGAGTCTTTAGTAAGTGTCTTCAGATACATGAACTTGAAGGAATACAAGAGACGCTGAGTATTTTCCATCATTTCCTTCATACACCTGGAAAGCTTAAGTTTGGCCCTGCTTGGAGAAGGAGGTAGAGGAAGGAGGAACAGCCCTTCTTTCAGAGGATGAGTTGTGTCAGTTATGCACAGGGAGAGCAGCCATTGGCAAGCTAAGTGACCCTCTGCCATTGAGAATGTTTATGGAGAATTTCCCTCTTTGAGATCTGACGACCTGTGGGCCCACAGAAAAGAATTATGGATGAACTGTTATAGACCTCTAGAGTTGTGCTTAGGGATGATATGAAAGCAAACCAATTAAATTAGAAACTTTATCAATTCCAAGACCCAAAATGAAGAGCCAAGGTGATATAATACATTATGTATTTTAGTACATGTTCATTTTGCTTAAGCTCCCTCTTAAGGAGCCATTTGTGCTAGACCTTCAAAGTAGATACTACAAAATATTGGTGGCAGAAGAATCTGGGGGAAAGTGTCTTTCCTAGAATTGTGGGATCTCAGAGTTAATCCAGTCTAACATATTCAAATAGGAATGACTTCTACAATGTCTCTGATAGTGGACCATTTAGCCTCTGCTTGAAGAAATCCAGTGATGGAGAGCTCACTACATTAGGAAGCTTTGTTTTGCTTTTAAAATGTTGAGTTGATATGGCCATCTTGGGAATCTACATAGAAGAAGGACTTGTGATCTTATGGAGTTGGTTTTAGTGTCTTAAAATGAACATGTGAACTGAATGTGAAATCACCAATCCAGGAAAAATTTGGCATGGCATACTTATAGTGAATCCATATTGGTTCTTAGTGATCACCATGTTCTTTTTTAAATACTCACAAATCTGCATTTTAAAAATCAATTCAGTCTTACATTTGAGTTAACATTTCATAGTCAATAGAGTACTATACATGGAATCAGGAAGACTTGGGATCAGATCTCATCTCTAATACTTATTAGCTGTGGCCCTAGCAGGACATTTCAGTTCAGTGTACTTTAGACAGCTTTCTAGGACTTACCTACTAAATCATAGATATGATGAAATCTATATTATTGGAGGGAATTTCCATACTAGAAATTCCCCCATACTGATGAGATCACTGATTGTTCTCCAGTTAGAATTCTGTTAAGGATCAGTGTCAGTTTCCCAGTCCATACTCCATGAAATTCTTCCTTTTCCTTTTTGAAAATTAAGACAGCATTTGAAGACTGACCTGACTTCCTTCTTCTAAGATAGTTCCTATTCTGTATGGCTTCTCAAAGATGACTGATAGTTAACTGTCACAATTATCTTCTGTCTTACTCCTATCATTAGGTAAGGACAGGGCCTCAGGTTGGACTGCCTTAGACAGGGTTCTTCAAACCAAGCCTTTTTTAAAAATGTATTTTATCAATTTATTTTATTTATCAACAATCACTTCCATATGCTTTTGAGTTTAAAAATTTTCTCCCCTTTCCTCCTCACCACCCTCCCCAAGATGGTGCACAATCTGATATATGCTATACATTTACATTCCTATTAAACATATTTTCCCATTAGTGAAGTTGTAAATACAAATTCTCACTAGCGTTTTGCTTTTGACCACCACATCCCTCAGTCATCCCTTTCCCTTTTCTTCCCCTTTAGCCTTACTGCTTCTTCCCTCCCTTCTGTTCCTCCCTCCCTTTTCTTTCCCCTTTTCCCTCCTACTGCTATAGGGCAAGTTAGATTTCTATACCTAACTGATTATGTTATTCCCTTCTTGAGCCAAATCTGATGAGAGTAAGGTTCAAACGATGCTCACCCCCCTCCCTTCTTTCCTTCTGCTGTAATAGGATTTTGTGTCTTTTCCGGTAATGTAATTTACCCTTGTCTGCCTCCTTCTTTCTCAGTACATTTTCTAAGATCAGACTAATCCACTTACTTGGATCCATTTAACCCACTTGATTAGATTTTTTTTTTATCATTACATCAAAGTCAACTAACATCCACCCCCTTTATGTATACTCCTTTAACATGGTATAATAGCAATATAGTTCTCAAGAGATGCAAGTGTCATCTTCCCTTGTAGGGATGTAAACAGTCCACCCTTATTAACAACATATTGTATCTTTCTGTCCCATTTACCTTTTCATGTCTTTCTTGAATCTTATATTTGAAGATCAAATTTTTTGTTGAGCTCTGGTCTCTTTGTCAGGAAGGCTTGGAAGTCCCCTATTTCATTGAATATCCATTTCCTTCCTTGAAAAGTCATGCTCATTTTTGCAGGGTAGCTGATTCTTGGCTGTAATCCAAGGTCCTTTGCTTTACAGAGTATCATGTTCCATGCCCTGCGGTCTTTTAATGTAGAAGCTGCAAGGTCCTGTGTAATCCTGACTATGATTCCGTGATACTTAAATTGTTTCTTTCTGGCTGCTTGCAGCACCTCCTCTTTCATCTGGTAATTTTGGAATTTTGCTATTATATTCCTTGGCGTTGTCAATTTGGGATCTCTTTGGGGTGGTGACTGCTGTATTCTTTCTATGGTTATTTTACCTTCTGGTTCTAGGACTTTGGGGCAGTTTTCCTTTTTGATTTCCTGTCCAGGCTTTTTTTCATCATGATTTTCAGGTAGTCCAATAATTTTTTAAATTGTCTCTCCTGGATCGATTTTCCAGGTTGGTTGTCCTCTTCAGAATTTCTGTCTTGATCTTCACTCTTCTCATAATATGAATCTACGGTATTTTTCTTTTTACTCATGGGGTTTCTTTATTCCCTGGCCTTTAAAGAGACTGAGCTCGCCTGCTGGGGAACAGAGGCACTGACCCAAGCTTCTTGTGTTGGGGGCCTAGGTCTTGGTCACTGGCTTTGTGTGCTGGGGCCTCTTATGTTGGCAATTGGAGGCTGTAGAGTTCTGGCAGCTTACCTCGTGTAGGGCTGGAATCAGCAAGGCTGGAACTTTCAGGCAGTTCTAGGTTGCCTGCTTTTCCTTTCCTTTAGCTTTCTTCAGCTTCTTTTAGATGGGTGCTGCAGGGTGTTTATCTGCCTGGGGCCCCTTGCAGTGCTGTCTCCCTTGTTTCTGCTAATGCACTGGGAGATTCCTTTGTGGTAGAGTGCTGAGGTACCTGGTGGTTTTCTGAGCTAGTTTCCATCGGTTCCCTCTGCCCTTACTGGGGCACTCAGAGGTCCTGGTGTTGGTGTTTGTTTGCCCGCTGCACCACCTGGGCTTCAGGACCTCTTCCTGGTTGACAGTTGGAGGTTCTGACAGCTTACCTGGTGTTGGGCTGGAATCAGCAAGGCTCGGACTTTAGGAAGATTTTAGGTTGCTTTCTTCAGCTCCTTTCAGATGAAGGCTGCAGGGTGCTTATCCACCTGGGGCCCTTTGTAGTGCTGCTTCAATTATTTTTGCTGAGGCACTGGAAGACCCGTTTGCTGGGCTGCTGCACTGCTGTTCCCCGTCTTTCTTCTAGTTTGGCTGTTCCAGGGTTTTTGTTTTTTTTTTTCCTGGAGTAATTTTTTCTGGGTTTTCAAAGGTTGATAGGGGAGAGTGAGAGCAAGTACCTTTTTACTCCGCCATCTTGCTCCCAGAAGCCCAAACCAAGCCTTTTCACAAACTCTTGACCTTCCAGTGATTTTGCCAAGATAATGGAACCCCAGAAGCATTCTTTTCTAGAAGTGGGTTGGGTAAATTGGAGCTGATACGTTTGATTTTGGTTATATTATTAAACATAGAAAATACAGCCAATAGAAAAGAAAGAAATAATCAGCAGGAGCTAACATGGGTACACTATGCTGAATTAACAGGAAACTAAACTCATTTCTTTTGGTTAAGTTATTAGACCAGCAGATCAGGAGGGTGCTATTAGACATAATGTATCTTGATTTTATCAAGCCATTAATAAAGTCTCTCATCAAACCATTGAAGATCTATGGGAAATGTGAGCTTTATTATTCTACAGGTAGCTGGATTTCCAGGTGGCTTAAAAAACACATGTAAAGAGATAATTAATGTCACTCTAAAAGGAGGCCTATTGCAGAGTTCCAGTAAACATTGCCCTTGGCTCTGTCCTGTTCAACAATCTTATCAGTGACTTGTAAAGGCACAAAAAGCATAGTTATCAAACTTGCAGATGGTACAAAGCTGGGAGGGATAATTAATACAAAAGATGAAAGAACCAGGATTAAAAAATGTTTCAGCAGGCTGAAACAAGGGAGATAAAATTTGATGAGTCTAGAAATGTAAAGTCTTGCATTGGGCTTTAAAAATAATCAGTGGAATAAGTGCAAAATGTACGTACCTTGCTGGTCAGCTGTTCATGAAAAATTTCTGTGCATTTTCGTTGAACGGTTTAATATAAGCAAGTAGTATGATGTAGTAGCTAAAAAAGGTACTGCAGTATTTAGGCTGACTTGCTGAAATAGACGTCTCACAGGAAGGAGGGTAATTCTACTGTAATAATAACAATAATGTCACATTTACATAGCAAAGCTCTCTTCTGCCAATAACCCACATCTGATCCCCTTTTCCCATTCATCAACCTTCTTGGCCTCTCTGAAGTATCTGGTGCTGTGGGCCAGCCTCACCTCCTGGGTACTCTTTCCTCTGTGGACTTTTGTATTACTGCTCTGTCTTGATTCTTCTGCTACCTATTCAGCTACTCCCTCTTAGTCTCCTTCATTCTAAGTGTATCGTACAAAGACTATTCATTAGCTTCACTTTACAGATAAGGATACTGAGGCTCTGAGGGACTGGGATGTGGCCATAGTCCACGCAGCCGAGGCGGTATCAGAGGGAGTATTCCAACCCAAGTCTCTTGTTGCCAAGTCCAGCCCTCTTTTCATTAGGACTTCTTGAACTTTTTCCATTCCTGACCTCTTTTTGCCCGAGAAATTCATTTAATGAATGTATATGTATGGTAAAAACACTGCAGTCCATAACATACAATAGTCTCGAATCTGAACTGAGGTGTTTCTGGCAGTGTTTGTTGGCACTGAGTGTCCCGAGGGCAAGGTGTGCATGTTGTGCATTCAGAACCAAGGTTGCCGTGAAGTCGCATGATGCAACACGGGCAAACGCTGCCAGAAACACCTCGGATTCATTACATGTTTGATTTTGATTTAATTTTTGGTCTTTGCCTGTTCAGAAACCTCTTACTGTTGCAAAAATTTTCGCAACGCCCACATTCCGTCATGTGACCCAATATGGGATTGGGACCCATCGTTTAAGAAGCGCTGTATTAGGTCATGTTGCCTTTTGAAGTACTCTGAACTAGTCCGATGATACAGACTGGGCTATTGATGGACTGCTGCAGATTGAGTTCTGAGCAAGGCTACCAGAATGGTTAAAAGCTCTAGAAGTTATGTGGTATCTCCATACAGTGGTGGAATGGTGGAAAGAATAAAAAATGTGTAGCCTGCAAAGAAAAGATTTGCAGGGATGGGGAACCTGCAACCTTGAGGCCGCATGTAGCTTTCTAGGTCCTTGGGTGCGGCCCTTTGACTGAATCCAAGTTTTACAGAACAAATCCTTTTATTAAAGGGGTTTGTTCTGTGCAGTTTGGATTCAGTCAAAGGGCCACACTTGAGGATTTAGAGGGCCTCATGTGGCCTGGAGGCCGCAGGTTCCCTAGCCCTGAAAGACTTAGGGAGAGACATGTTAGCTATCCTTTAATTTTTGAAGGAAAAAAGATCAGACTTAACGCTCTGCAGCTCCAGAGGAAAGAACGAGAGCCAGGAGATGGAAGTTACTACTGGGGGAAAGACTTTAGCTCGATATAGGGATAGATACTGGACCTATTTGGTGTATGTACCAGGATATCAAGATATACAGTGGCTAATAGCATTCTCCTGATTTAACAATCTAAAATTTTGAGTGGTTTGGGCACTCATTAATGAGAAAACTCTCTCTATTAATGCAGGCCATCATTCTCACTATAATTTACACTTTTGGTTTGATTGACCTTAGGGTTAGAGGTTGTCTAGGGTCACACCCATCGGTACGTGTCCAACACGAGCCCAGGTCTTCCTGGTTCTACACCTGCCTGTCATTATAACCTGGAAGTTTAATCATTGGAAGTGTTTGAGCCAAAACTAGAGGACTATTTGTCAGTGATGTGATAGAAAGGATTCCTATGGTAGAAGCTCCTGCAGACAATTGGGCCCTAACCCTAAATGCATACTCTAGCCCTAACCGTAATCCTAACCCAAACTATGCTGTATCCTGCTAAATATCTAAATTCTCCACCATCTAAGTGTTATCCTCTATATCTTCGGCCTGGTGGCAATAGGTGGCTCAGGTGATGGGGAATGGGAACCAGGGAGAAGGGGGAACCAGGATTGGGAAGAGCAAGACACAGGGAGGAAGAGGAGGGGACATCTTAAGTTTATAGATTATAACAAATAAGGATTTTTGTTAATAAGAAGTTTTGTGGAATGGTTAAAAAGTAATGCTATAGACTCAGGAATAGAAAATGCTACTCTGAGGTTTCCTTCAAGCTTTAAGGTTCTTTGTTATTTAAAAGAGCCAAGAAACTTGGAAGCACAGGCTGCAACTGATCTTGTCCCATTAATTCAGCGCCTCTATTCAAAGACTCTTAATAAGTCTCATAAAATAAATTTGTGTTTGCTTCTCCTCAGAAGACAAAAAGGCCTGGCTTCTCCCCTGAAAAGAATTCCTTCTTGATTATACCCTTGTTTGATTCAAGACAATTACATGAGTGGAGATGGGGGTGATTAGGGAATTATGGCTAATGATTATTAGATTGGCCTCCAAATCAAGTTCATGGTTGTGAGTGCCTGTGTCTTGTGGGAAGAGGCTGTTTTATTTAGGGTTGAAAGTTTTATCAGTTGAAGTAATAGAGGAGACTAAGATAGGGACGTTAAGTTCTTACTGTAATGTGCCAGGCATTGTGCTAAAAGCTGGGGATAAAAATATAAAGACAAAACAAAAAGCTTATGTTTTATTGGAGGGAAACAATAGATGCCTAAACAAGACAGTTAATTTCCTGGTGCCTCAGTTTCCTCACCTATAAAGTGAGGGTGTTGAAATAAATCTAGGAGACATATTTGGACTAGGTAACTTCTGAGATCCCTTCTAGTTCTCAGTCTGCAGTCCTATCAAGGTTTGCCTGGGTTTGGAATTAGAAAACCTAAAATTGAATACCACTTTCAACATTACGATATTGAACAAGTCACTGAACTTTCAGTCATATCAGTCATTCAAGCACCTACTATGTGCTAGGCAATGGGAATACAAATATAAAAATGACACAGCCCCTGCCCTCAGGAGGTTTACATTCTGCTGTGGGGATAAAACACGTTTGCAGAAAAGTAAATGTGGGCGATATACACAAAATAAATACAGAACAATTGACTGGCGTTTACAGGGGGGAGATATCAGAGGGCATTAACAACTGAAGAAATCAGGAAAGGCCCCTTTGAAGAGGTGGGCTTGAACTGAGCTTCAGAGAGCTATAGAAGTTCCCAGAGGTGGAGGTGAGAAGGAAGAGCTTTCTTTTTTTTAAGTAATTGGGGGGGTGGTGTTAAGTGACTTGCCCAGGGTCACACAGCTACTAAGTGTCAAGTGTCTGAGGTCACATTTGAACTCAGGTCCGTCCTCCTGACTCCAAGAGCCAGGGCTCTATCCACTGCACCACCTAGCTGCCACCTAAGGAAGAGCTTTCCAAGCACATGGGACAGGCAGCCTGTGCAAAAGCACAGAGATAGGCCAGTTTGACTGGAAGGTAGATTATATGGGGGGAGGGAGAGGTGATACATAATCAGCCTGGAAAGACAGGCTGTGACTATATTGTAAAAAGCTTCAAATGCTAAACATTTATCCTAAAGGCTTCAGGGAACCCCTGGTGATGCCAAATTGACATTTCTAAAGCATAGGAATAGCCATGCCACTCCTTTGCTCAGGAAACCTCAATGACTCCCCATTTTCCTTAGGATAGAAACAAACCTGGAAATGTAAATTGGGGCCAGATTGGGAAGAGATTTAAATGTAATACTAAGGAGTCCGCATTCCCTATTGAGACAATAGAGAGATATTGAACTAAGTAGTGGAAAGATATGGGCACACCCGGGCTATAGAAATATCAGTTTGGCACCTCTGTGGAAAACAGATTGGAGAGGGGAGAGACTGGAAGCAAGGTGAATGGAATGTCATCTCCTTGAGGGCACCGGGACTGTTTCCTTGTTATCATGGTAGCCCCAGACTCATCATAATGCCTGCCACATGGTAAGCACTTAAGAAACACTTGTTGACTGATTAATTGGAATAGGCAAGACTCAGCAATGGATTGGGTCCAGGGTATGAATCAGAGCAAGGAGTCCAGGCTGACATCAAAGTTTCCAATATGGGGGGCTGCTGATGGCTGCCACAGAAATAAGGAAGGTGGGAGGGGGGTATTGGCTTAGGTGGGGATGAGAATGAGTTCTGTTCGGATATGTTGAGTTTAAGGGACATTTAGGTGGGGATGTCATCTCTAAAATGGGTCCACTACTCTGCCTCACAAGGTTTGATGCATAAAGAGCTTTGCAAATTACAAAGCTCTATAGAAATGTCAGTTCTTATGCTATACCTGCCATGCCAGCTTAGTTCCAGTCAGCAAGTAAACCTGAACACCCAGCCTTATTGCTTCTAATCGGAGAGTAAAATCATTCTTCCCCAGCATGGGAAGTCTGAGCTCTTCCAAAGAGCAATGGGTCTGTCACCTGGAGAACAACCTTTTAAGGGAGAGAAGGCAGCAGGAGATTAAGCAGCATAGCCTGGGAAGCTGGTAATTGTTCTGACTTCTGGGAAGCATGAGTGAGGTGTTCCTGACAAGGCTTAGTAGGCCACAGTTAAGACAATTCACCAATGTCATAGACCAAGGGTGGGGAACCGACAGCCTCAAGGCCATATGTGGCCCTCTGACTGAATCCAAACTCCACAGAACAAATGGCCTTGAGACAATTAGAATTCTAGATATTCCCAAAGATTTGTTCTGTGAAGTTTGGATCAGTCAAAGGGCTGCAGCTGAGAACCTAGAGGGCCATATGTGGCCTTGAGGCCATAGGGTCCCCACCCCCCTATCATAGAAAGATAGGGAAACATATCTTATAACTTTGTTTGCTAAAGAAACTAAGGAAAATATCATGAAGGGGTTTTGTTGTTGTTGTTGTTGTTGTTTTTGTTTTGGGGTTGTTTTTTTTTTAGGCAATAGGGGTTAAGTGACTTGCCTAGAATCACACAGCTAGTAAGTGTGAAGTGTTTGGTCTGGATTTGAACTCAGGTCCTCCTGACTTCAGGGCCAGTGCTCTATCCACTGCACCACCTAGCTGCCCCATAAAGTTTAATTTACCTTATTGTCCATTTACTTTTTTTTTAGCATATTTTGTTTATATATTTTCTTTAATTCCAAATTTACTCCTTCTCACTCTCTTACCTATTCTTTATAACAAAGAATAAAAAAGAAAGAGGGAAAAAAAAAAGCAGGTCAGTTTTTGACAGTTCCACACCCAAAGTGTCCCATCTCTGCAGAGAAGAGAGTGGGGTACATTTTCTCATCTCTTCCTCAGAGACAAGCTTAATCATCATAATTACACATTGTCCAGTCTTTTCTCCTTCTTCCATTTTCATTGTTGTCATCGTGTATACTGTTTTCAGCCTACTTCACTCTGCATCAGTTCTTATATATCTTCGAGTGCTTCTCTGAATTCTTCATAAGCATCATTTCTCCCAGGGCAGTTTCTTTGGTTATTTCCCAGTCAACAGGCATTCATTTTGCTTCCAGTTCTTTGCTAAGCACTGCTATGAATATTTTGGTTGATTCAGGGCCCTTCTTTCAAGAAGACTGGTGACCTTCTTGGTATGTATGCCTAGCAGTTGGATCTCTGGGTCAAAGGGATCCGTTTACTTTTATTAATTGTTGTGGTTTCAGCCTTCTTGAGGCTTCCTTTCTCTATTTCCCTGAAAGATAAGAAAGTTAGAAATGGACTGTCAGAAGTTATTTTATTCTAGTCTCTGCCTCTGAGCTTTTCTCCAAGCCCATATCTTTTGAGAAAGTTCTAGGGTGAAGGGGAAATAGATGGATTGTCTTCTCCTAAAGACCTAAAGAGAAAGGAAAATTCCCAACTTCTTTTATCCCTCGTGTCTCATATCCGTCACTATCTACTCCTATTCGGTGAGTGACTCTATGTGTATGTACTTGGGGGATTGATGGTTTTGGTTTGGGGCTGCCATGTCATTGTTACCTCTTTAAACTTGCAGATCATTAAAACTTCTGGATCGTTAACCACATGAAAAAATTCAGCCATGCCTCCCTGACCCTGGATTCAGACCTTAGATTTTTTTTTTGAACCTGCATAAAGCCTTATTCTTATCCCTTCCTCCCCCTTAAATTCAGCCCATTTTCCTAGCCTTTTAAGATCTTGTTGTATCCTGACTGACATTCATCATATTAGCAAAGTTTTACCAGTTTGGTGACATCGACACATTAATAATGTGGGCATCCACTTAACTACTGTCTCCTAGCCAATAACTATCTTGTCTTCAAAAATATTTAATAGGGATAAAGGATGAAGCCCTCTTACTTTCAACTATTTCAAGTATCTCCCTCCCTCACAACCATAGCCCACCTGTGTCTCTCTATTTTCTTCAGAACATAAAGACAAACAAATGTTCCTGTAGTAACTTCAGAAAGAAACTATTCAAACTTACCTAGCATTCTTAAGTGTAATCTCCCTTAAAATGGATAAAGCTAAATTGCACAAGTCAAGAAAAGAGCCCCTTTCCCGGACAAACTTGCTGAAATTTCGTTTCAAGGTACCTTAGAAAAACATTGAGTCTTTTAAAATATCTATTTAAATTTAAGCAAGTATCAAAGGTGATAAAAGATATGCACAACTCAATGACCCATGGTGGTAAAAATTTATCCTCAAAGTTTTCTAGCCCTAAAAGGTTAAGATCTAACTCATTTACTAATGGGGGCAGGAAAGTAAAGGCATGGAAAGAGGAAGTCAAGTCTCTAGATTTTTTTTAAAATAAGGATTAGTCATGAGGGCATACAAAGAACAAAGGTGCCAAAATTCATTCATGATCTGAATTTTTTACTTAATTTAATTCTTCTGTGCCAGTTTTCAGACTCTGAAGGTTTACTAAAAGGCTTATCTTTAACTCAGGGCTTTGTTGTTCAGTACTTCATATATTTGGAAATGGGAATGGCAAACCACTCCAGCATCTCTGCCAAGAAAACCCCAAATGGGGTCATGAAAAGTCTGACACAATTGAAATGTCTGAATAACAACAACAACAAACAACTTCATATGTTGGAATGTCTTACATGTAAGATGGGTTCATAGGTAATTAGTGGAGAGCTAGAATAGACCCAAACACAAACTACCAGAGTAATTTCCTAAATCACAGGTATTATCTTGTCATTCTCTTATTAAAAAATCTTTAGGGGCTCTCTATTCCCTGTTGGATAAAATATAAACTCCTCACTCTGACATCTAAGGCCCTCTATAATTTAATTCCCATTTATTTTTCTATCTTTTGTTTCATGTAGCATAGCACTTTTTCTTAATTTCATGTAGTATTCCATAAGACCATAGATTGGAAGCTAGAAGGGACAGTAGAGGTCATTGAGTCCAGCCCTTCATTTTACAGATGGTGAAACTGAGGTTCAGAGTGGTTCCTCATTTGCCCAGGGTCACTAGGTAGAGAGATAGACTGATGGTCAAGTATGGAATATACTTACTCCTCATCTCTGTTTCTTAAGATACGGAGCTCTTCCTTCTCTCGCATCAAAGAAATTACTTTGTTTATTCTTCGCTTTGTCTGTGTATTACCCTTAGAAGAATATCAGCTCCTTGAGGGCAGGATTTTGTCATTGAATCCCCAGTGCCTGGCAGGGTGCCTTACACCAGGGATTCTTAACTTTTTTGTATTTCATGAACCCATTTGACAGTCTGATGAAGCTTATGTACTCCTACTTGGATAATATTTTTAAATGCGTAAAATAAAATACATAGGATTAAAGGGAAACCAATTATATTAAAGTAAAGATGTAGCTTTTTCCTCATTGAACTACATGGGCTCAATAAAATCTATCCTTGGAGAGGTCTGTAGAACACAAATTAAAGTCCCTGACTTAAACACATTAGGTGCTTAATTAACATTTGTTAATTTAATTGAATTGACTTAAAGATAAGATAAAACCACTTGGTTAGGGATTGATGCTCTTTTCCCTCCATTAGCCATTTCACAATGAGAAATAATTGTAGATGTCCTTCTTTTATCATCAGGTGTTGGACTGGATCGAAAACCACGGTGAGGCCTTTCTCAGCAAACACACAGGTGTTGGGAAGTCCCTGCATCGAGCCCGGGCCCTGCAGAAGAGACATGATGACTTTGAAGAAGTTGCTCAGGTGAGGAGTGATATGGGTAAGGGGAGACATGGCCAACATTTGGATTTTCACATCTCTCTCTCCTCTTTTCTTCCTCTTTCGATCTCTCTCACTGTAAGCCTTTGGCTTTGGGGAATGGTGGGATGTCCATAGTCTCTGAGAGAATCTTGGCATCTTGGACTCTCTGCCTTCCTCTATGAGTGAAGGAGGCTTACTTCTACCCTTGTGTCACTAGGGAATTGTCTTTAAAGGGGATACTGGCAAGATGGACCGAAAATACAGGCAGTAGCCCTCTGCACTAGAGAGTGTTAATGCCTGACTGTGAGCACCTGGGTCATCTGTGGGTGACTGACTCAAACTTCATTTTCCTCTTTCTCCTTTCTCTTCCTCTTCTTCCTCCTCTTTCTCCTCACCAGCATCATGATCATCATCCCTATCATCACTATTACCATCATCACCATCATTTCATCATCAGGACAGGTCTCGTATATAGAGGCCTCCAGAAGGGTTCCCAAACAGCCAACATTACCTGCCAATCATTCTGCCATCGGAAATTCATTCTTGTACCTCAAAAACTTTTCATCTTTTCTATGAAATACTTTTGAAAAAGATTATACCTTCATTCATCATCGAGTAATACCTTAAAATTAATAACAAGACTTAAGTACTTGAAAAGGGAATCTGCTAGGGATACATCTGACACCACCATCCTGTTTAAATTTAACATTGAGATGAAATGAGGCACTGGAAATACATTGAATAGTTTTAATAGATTTGTTTAGTCCTAACATAGGAAGTATACGCAACAAGAATAAAGTAGCACTTAGCTTGGGTAATCAGGCCCCCTTTGTCTCTTTATGGAGATACACCTGGTCAACAGAGAAGAGTACGGTGACTCAAGTGGTCTCAAGTCATTCACCAGATCTGAAGGGCCCATATTCCATGTAGTCTTTTTATGACACACCTTGAGTGACTAGGAAGCTTTGTCTAGGGAGATTAAGCTTGAACCTTGCCCCACTCCTGTGCTAATCAAGTTCCAGCTTTGTTGTCTTTAAGGGGAAAAACTAGTCTAACCCATGTTGGGTGGAGGGGGAAACCTTGGTAGGTATTGATCTTATCTGGGGATCATGGTTCATAGATCTAGGATTGGAAGGTACCTCAAGGATCATCTAGTACCCCCTGGAAACTGAACCCTAGAAAGATGAACTGCCCAATTACCCAAGGTCATACAGGTAGTAAGTAACAGAGTTGGGATTTGAACTCAGATTCTCAGATTCAAATCCAATGTTCTTTCCCTTTTGCCAAACGAAAGACCATTCACAAAGGAGGAAAGCAAAGGCAAGCTTTACTTATATTACAGTTTTGTCTAAGGTTCAGTTCCCACGTGTGGGGCTAACTGAGGCGTTGTATGGCTCATCGGTTCTGCTCATCTGGCCTGGACAGAGGGCTCGCAGACTGAGACAGATTGAAAAATTGTTATGATAATTCATGTAGAGATGAGAAGGAAAGGATTTGGATTTACGATTTTATTGTTATGGGCAACTCTAACTAGGGCTACCAGCTGAGGCCCAGGAAGATGAAGTGACTTGCCCATTGTCATGCACTGCCAGAGAAGAAGAGCCGCAATGCCTCAGAGCATGTTATCTACTGTTGGTAGATATAGATAGTAGACCTGTTTTACAGATGAGAAAACTGAGACCCATAGGAAAAAAAGTGACTTTCCTAGGGTCATGTGGCTCATATGTGGTAGAACCAAGATCTGAGCCCAAGTCTTTGGATTCCAAATCCAGTGTTCTTCCATGCTTCTTTCCTGACTGTTTCCTTTTAAGGCAGGTGGAGTGGACTAAGAATTTAAGCAGGGGTTGACATTTTCTTTGACAATGGAATGGGAAAATATTCCCTCTACTAGTACAGCTTGGCACATTTTCTGCAATTTAAAGTCATGGTATGATGGAGGACTGAGAAATTAGGTCAATTACCTAGAATCACACAGCCAGTATGTGTTAGAGGTGGGACTCTGAACCTAGGTCTTCCTGGCTTTGAGGCTGGCTCTCTATCCACTATTCCATACTGCCTCTCAATTCTTTATGCATTGAGATTAATTAAATTATAAATCAGTACTCAGTAAATTGATTACTTACTACGTATGTGAACTGTGGGTAAGTCACTTAACTGTTTGCCTCAGTTTCCTCTTCTGTAATGGGAAGGAAATGGCAAACCACTCCAGTATCTTTGTCAAGCAAACCCCAAATGGGGTTACAAAGAGTCAGGCATAACTAAACAGCAACAACAAAAAATTAGTTAATTGTATTGATGTTCAGTAGATAACTAACTTATAGTGTTGTGTGGCTGTGAATCTCGGAATATTGTGGCTCCTGAGGAATTAAAAATGAGCTGCACCAGGGGCTAATGGAAAGGCACATGCTGTGTGTAAGCTGCAACAGATAACCATAAGGAACTTTGAAGAGCTATAATAAAATATATCATCGTTGGAATGCATGAGCCAAAACAGAAAGTGGTCTGGCCATGGGACGAGAGTAAGAGATAACAGATGGACAGCCCAAGTGTTCCAATGGTATCATCACAGTGTAAGGGGAAAGGAGGTAAAGCCCCCCGCACCTTAGATGAACACACTCATAGAAGGGCATGAACAAGACAAACTCAGGATGGACAGGCATGGATGATTCATGAGGTGCATGGCTGCAGATAACTTTCAAATCAGTGAGAGAATAGATCCATTTGAGTAAGTAGTTGAGATTGCTATCCAATGTTAAATTCTTAATGAGACATGTATTAATAATAGTAATGACAACAACAGTAATAATTCAGATAATCCCTCTCCCACCTGCTCCCTGGGACTGCAATTCCTTTAACCAGCAACGCTTCTCATCCTACAATTAAAGATAAAATGCTAAAAATATAAAAAATAACCTCTGACAGAAGCAGCATGGCTGATCTCAGATCCTTCCCTGAGACCAGGCTTTGATAAAGGGAGGGCAGACTAAAGGGGGAAAAAAGGAAGGTGTCTGAATGTGGGAGGGAATAGTAATCAAAGGAGGGGGAAAGGGCCACAGAAAGAAGGGGTTTCCTTTTCTTTACGATTTTGCTCAGCTTCAGACCCACCTGCAAATGAGACCATGACTAGTGCTGATGGAGACACAGTTCCTTCTGCTTGTGCAGCCTGGTTTGGCTCAGAGGAGGAATATATCGTTTTGAAGGATTGAGGGCTCTCTGGGACTTCCTCTGAGGTCAGTAGTTTGAGCAAAGATTTCTCTTCTGAAAAGGAGGATGGCAGATGTGGGCAGCAGAAAATGGAGTCAGCGAAAGATCAGAAATACATCACCTCTCAAGGCCTTCTTATAAATATGCCTCCTGGGTAGATAGATCTTGCAGACTGGAAATAAATCCCCCATCTTTACTTCATTGTAGAAAATTGCTTTCTGTTGTCTCCCTTCACTTTGGGGGATTCTGAAGGCAGTTAGTGAATGTATAGCAGGGTGGTTCAGCTGCATGGATTTCTTAGGTGGCATCAAGGGACTGTCCTTGAGTCAAGTAAAAGGGAGACAGGCTGGGAATATCAATCTGTCATAGGCATTCTTTGGTGTGTTTAACACGATCATCATCCTCAGACAGAGACAAATGGGAGACATCCAGATGGAGAATTTTTGGGGGGGGTTGTTTGCAGAATAACCAGAATGTTTGTTAGAACTAGAAGGGACCTCAGAGAGCATTTTCTTCAGCTCCCTCATTTTACAGATAAGGGAAGTGACTTGTTCATTGCCACACATTTTCAGAGGAAAAATATCATGCCTCAGAGCATATTATCTAATATAGAAAGGACCTAGTCTCTCATTTTACAAATGAAGAAACTGAGACCCATAGCGAAGAAATTACTTTCTCAGAGACATATGGCTAGTATGTGGCAAAGCCAAAACTTGAGCCCAATTCTTTGGACTTCAAGTCCAGTGTTCTTCCATGCTTTTTTCTGGACTCTTTCCTTTTTAAGGCAATTGGAAGGGACTAGGAATATAAGCAGAGATTTACAATTTTTCTTAATTTTAATTTAATTTTTATTTAAGGTTCCATTCTCTCCCTTCCTCTCCAACCATTGAGAAAGAAAGAAATACAATACCCATTATACACATACGGTCATGTGAAACACATTTCTGCATTAGCCATATTTCTGGGGGAGGGGGGAAGCAAGAAAAATAAAGAAGGGGAAAATATGCTTTAGTCTGTACTCTGAGTCCATCAGTTCTCTCTCTGGGATTAGATAGCATTTTATATCTGCGTCCTTTGGAGTTGGGGTGGATTATTAGATTGAGCAGAGTTGCTAGTCTTCCACAGTTGATTTTCCTCACACTACAGTTTGTTATTGTATGGATTATTTGATTTTGCCCACTTTACTTTGTATCAGTTAATATAAATCTTCCAAAGTTTTTCTGAAGCCATCCCCTTCTTCATTTCTTATAACACAATAGTGCACCTTCGCATTCTTATACAACAAGTGTGCACTGAACACTGAGATGAAAAAAGAACTTTGAATTTGTCATCTCACCTGTCTTCTCTGTGGACTGTTCTTGTGAGGTTTTCCCTCAGAAAGCCATTTGGGTATTACTCTTGTGTAGTTATAGTATTGATGGCAATAGGATGTATTCTCTGGACCCTAGAAGGGTATTCTCAATTCCTTGGTTTCCTTATTCAGTTTTTGTCTCCCAAGTGGTCAGAGCGCAAAGAGAAATCCTTCCATTAAAACTGATAGAGTCACTACAATCCCTGGGGAACTTCTTATGTGAAATCTTGGGTTGTAAGGACTTTGTCCAAAAGAGGGAATCATGGGTGACTTTTTGAGTTGTTAAACACATCAGGAGGCTCTACCCAGGATGGTGAGGATGTTTCACTGAAGTTACTTTTGACTTTAGAAGGGCTCAGTTGTTATTACTATATGTTTTCATTGGTTCATGATAAGAATGGTTCATATTTTTAGCCTTGTGAGGGGGAGGGAGAGTAGATTAGTATTTTTAACCTTGCGGGGGGAGAGGGAGTAGATTAGTGTTTTCCCATGTCAATAGAAGCCCTGTGTCTCCTGTCCATATTTCCCTACTATTTAGCACCAAACTCTCCTCTAAATGTATGAGTTGAGGAAGCAGAGAAAGATGAAGAAAGGAAGGTGGCAGGTGGCTAAATCACAGTAGGAAGACACACCAGGAAAAGAAACAACCCAGGGACAAAGCTTTTGTATCCTAATGTGATTTATTGAAGGACACTCTTTCTAGCCAACCAAGGCCTCAGGAAGTATGGAAATAAGAGATGCTATACAAGTATTCAGGTTTGTGTCTTGGAATGGGCTTCTGCCAATGGAATGGTCAACCACCTGTGTTGTCAGACTATCTCTTGGGGATGCACGGACAAAGATGGTTCCCTAATCTTCTATTTATTTTTTATAATTTTAAGTTCCCTTCTAGAGGTACATGAGATGTTCAAGGAGAACAAGAACCTCCAGTGTGAGAGCTTGCTGAGCCCTTTTCAGGGCTGTTCATCCACTTTTGGTGTCTACTTTTACCCAACTCTCACCTGTGGCTCCAAAAAGCTGTAGCATGCACAGTGGTCACACCTCAATAAATCATCTCAGTAAATGAGTTAAACCAGGTTGTGGGTAACTGATAGGCCTCAAACCTGTCAGTGAGTTAGGGGGATGTCTACCCCAAACATGTGAAGATTTCCATAAGCAGTATGGGCAGATGGGAACAATTAAGGCCACTGAAGCAGGCACTGTGGAACACTTAGAGCTTGATCAGACACTGAAGACACCACAGTCACCTGCTGCATCCTGGACCATCACCAGTCATGTTGACTTTTGTCTTGCCACTGGACTTCAATGACTCTGGAGGAGAGAGTAAGACTGATGACGCTGTTCAATTCTGCCTCACTTAAATTCAATTCACAAGCAAGTCATCCCCCATGTTGTTATTGGTCCTCTTTGAGAATGAAGGATAAACAACAACAACAACAACAACAACAACAACATCCCCTTTAGGGACATGTGTGTGTTAATGATGTTTCCAGTTTTCTTCCTTTCCTTTCCTCCCTGGAGTTCTAGGGCAGTAATTGGTGTGTAAAGCAAGGTTTTACCTCTTCTCTCCTTTCAGATTTGGGATTTGTTATCCCTGCTCCTGCTTCTACCCTTTGGGATCTCCAAACATGGAATCTATTTGAAAGGATGAAGAAAGGAGTAAAAGCTAGGGGGAGAGTCTGATTCACTCCATGACTGATTTTACAAAGTTCTCGTAGAGATAGGATCCCACTTGCATGCTCTCAACTGGATTCTGAACAAGCTTAGCAGAGCCCATGACTCATCCCTCCCCAGACAGCTGTGGCTGTATGGATAAAGGACTTCATTGCAAAACAAACAAGCGTGTCATTAAGTTTGTTCACAAATGGACTTAACTCTTAATTCTCCTGAGCCAGTCTCCAGACTCTAGAAAACATGTATGGAAGGAAGGTTGTGATTAATAGGCCAATATTCACGTTAGGCTTTGAGTCAGTCCTTGTCTTTTGAAATAGCTAACATCTATGAGATAGATCAACAGGCTAACCCAGAGGGGTTAGAGGCATCAGGTACTGAAGTCCCTAGTTCAGTTGGGTCGGGCCACGGAGTCAGAGAAGTGAGAAGTTCCCCAAAGTGTATTTGGGCCCTTCATGTAAGGTGGGAGCTTCTGACCCAGGGTTTACATGCTGGCACTTAGGAATACAAACTATACACAGTTGAGATAAATGTTCAATATTGTTTCATCTTGGTTAACTCTGCATGGGTTCAAAGTACTAAAGAATACTTTCAAATACCTAGTATTTTGTTTGGAACAAGGGAGAATTTGATGAGATAGAGAGGATCAAAAAGGACTATCACAATGAAATAGAAAAGAATCATAATATAAACCTGTATCATACTTGGAAGTATTTTGTCATTTTTTTCCTTTTGCTGGAGTTGCTAGTACTTGCCTATTTTATTATTATTTAAATATTGCTTATTTGTAAAGTGAATGAATTTATACTCTTATTTGTTATAAATTAGTATTTCAATAATAATTCAATCAAAAAAAGCTTTAAGTGCCAGGCACTCTGCCTGGTGCTAGGGAAATACAAAGATAAAAATGAAATAGGTCCTGGCGTCAAGAAGCTTACATTTTGCTGGATAGAGCCAACCTTTATGCAAAGAATTAAATGTGAGACAATTTAAGGAGGAGAAAACCCCAGCAACTGGAAGTCCTTTCAATAGAAAATGGCACCAGAACCAGACCTTACAGGGAGCTGGAATTTAAAAAGATGGAAAGATGGAGGTGAGGAGGGAGTGCATTCCACATAACAGGCACAGACTTTCCCAAAGCTCATAGCGTATTAGAGATAGCAAATTGCATATCGAATTCAGAGACTGGTAGACTACATTGGCTAAAAGATAGAATGGGTAAAAGGCAGGAATATTAAGTGTGTAGAGTCACACTGTATGATGGTATATCATGTACCATATTATATCAGTATGTGCCAGGCACTATACTAAACACTAGAAATAAAAATTTGTTGTCATTCAATCGTTTCAGTTGTGCCCAGCTCTTTGTGACCCCATTTGGAGCTTTCTTGGCAAAGATACTGGAGTGGTTTGCCATTTCCTTCTCCAACTCACTTTACTGATGAGCAAACTGAACCAAACAGGGTTAAATGACTTGTCCAGGGTCACACAGATGGTAAATGTCTAAGGCCAGATTTGAACTTAAGTCTTCCTGACTTCAGACCCAGCACTCTATCCACTGTCCCATTTAGCTACCCCAGAAATACGAATGCAATAAATGAAATAATCTCTGTATGCAAGTTTACATTCTAACAGGGGAGACACTAGATTCTAGTGTCTTAACAAAAGGATTTGTTCTGTGAAGTTTCAGTCAAAGGGCTACACTTGAGGACCTAGAGGGCTGCATGTGGCCTCGAGACTGCAGGTTCCCCACCCCTGCACTAGAAGATATCTCAATATGTACTCAGTAAATATGGAGAGAATAAATACAAAGGAGTTAAATTCTAGGTAGTTAGGGAGGGGAGGACACCAGCAATTTGGGCATTAGGAAAGTTTCATGTACAAGATGATGCTTGATCTGTCTTGAAGGAAGAAGGTGATTCTATGAGTCCCTGTAAGAGGGACTACAGTCTAGGCACAAGAGATGGCCAGTGATAAATGATATGATATCATATCCTAGTCCCAGTCTTTCTTTAGGATTCCAGTCCCATATCAGTTACCCACTGGACATTCTGAACTTACTGTCCTATAGGCATCTCAAAATCAGTTGATCCAAAACAAAACACATTATCTTCTTCCCTACTCCCTCCCCACCCCATTCTACTTTCAGTCACCTAGGTTCGTAATCACACTCTCTCTGTCTGTCTGTCTCTCTCTCTCTCTCTCTCTCTCTCTCTCTCTCTCTCTCTGTCTCTGTCTCTGTCTCTGTCTCTGTCTCTCTGTCTCTGTCTGTCTGTCTGTCTGTCTGTCTGTCTGTCTGTCTGTCTCTCTCTCTCTCTCTCTCTCTCTCTCTCTCTCTCTCTCTCTCTCTCTCTCTCTCTCTCTCGCTCGCTCGCTCTTTCTCTCGTTCAGGCCTTCCATTGCTTCTCACCTGGACCACTTCATTGGTATCCTAATTAGTTTCTTTGTCTCAGCTGTCTTCCCTGCTCTAATCTATCTTGCATGGAGCTGCTAAAATGATTTACCTAAGGCAGAGTGACCGTGTCTCTCCCCTATTTAATGTACTTCAGTGTCTCCCTACTATTTTTAGGATCAAATATAAAGTCTTCTGTTTGACATTTAAAGTACTTTACAACCCGACCCCACACTACCTTTCTAACCTAAGTACACATCACTCTCTTTTATGAACTCTTCCATCTACCTAAATGCACCATCTTACTGTTCCTCATAAATGACACTCTATCTCTCATCTCCCTGTCATTGCACTTCCTGATGTCTACTCTTTTCCTCTACCTCTTAGAATACCTATTTTCCTCCAAAACACAGACCAAGAGCCATGTCCTACCTGAAGTCTTTCCTGATCTCCTTAACTACTCATGACCCACTCTCCAACGTTACCTTTTTTTTTATATTTTCTGTGTTTGTGTATACTATTCATGACTGCAATATCACCTTGTATTTATTTTTATATATTTTGTGTGTTTATGTATATAAATATGTATTACATGTACATATGTATACATGCATATATATTGTATACATGACATGCATTTTATAATATATATTTTATCTATTCATTTTGTTGTTGTTGAGTTGTTCCAGTTGTTGAGTTGTTCTTGAGTTGTTCCAGACTCTTCATGACTGCATTTTGGAGTTCTCTTGGCAAAGATATGGAGTGCTTTGCCATTTCCTTCTCTAGAGCATTTTACAGATGAAAAACTAAGGCAAACAGCATTAAGTGACTTGCTCAGGGTCACACAGCTAATAAGCATCTGAGGCCAGACTTGATCTCATAAAGATGAGTCTTGTTGATTCCAAGCCCATTACTCTATCCATTGTGCCACCTAACTGCCAATATATGTATTATACATATATATCTTTTGTTTATATATAGTTTATATATGTATATATATGCATATATTTATGTATATATGTTTATGTATAGTTATATATCCTATATGTTCATATATGTATAATACACAGGCTTACACACACACATATGTATATATGTGTGTGTGTGTGTGTGTCTATATCTATATACATGCTTTCTCCTTTAATAGAATGTAATTTCCTTGAAGGTAAGGGTGGTTTCCCTCTGGCTTGTATCCCCAGCACCTAGCTCAGTTCCTGGTACATAATAAGGCTTAAAAAATGCTTTTTGATTGGTTGATTTCAGGGCTTAAAGTGCAAGGCTAAGGAATTTGCCTTTTATCTAAGAGATGAGAGGGAGTCATTAAAGATTTTTTAACAGAGTCAAAAGTCTTTGATGTACATGAGCAAAGCTTTGCCTGAGGAATATTAACCTGTCCGAAATGTACAGACTGGACTAGAGAGGGAAGATACTGGAAGTAGCTCGATCAATGAGAGGCCTTTGCAGTAGTGCAGGCAAGAGATGCTGAGGAACTGAACTAGGGTGGTGGCCATATGAGAGGAGAGAAGGCAATAGATGTAAGGATGCCGAGGAGGTAGAGTCAACAATTGTTTGGATTTAGGGGTTAAAGTAATGTAAAAAGTCAAGGACAGCTCTGAGGTTTCCAACCTGGATGATAGGAATGATGGTGGTGGTGCTCTCAACAGAAATGAGAACATTTGGAGGGAAGAGGGGAAGAAAATAAGTTCCATTTGGGGCATGTTGAGTTTAAGATACTTGTGGTATACTGGAGGGCCACTAGGTGGAGCCATAGTGCACAGAGTGCTAGGCCTGGAGTGAGGAAGACTTATCTTCATGAGTTCAAATCTGGACTAGGACACTTACTAGCCATGTGACCCTGGGCAAGTCACTTAATCTTGTTAGCCTCAGTTTCCTCATCTGTAAAATGAGCTGGAGAAGGAAACAGCAAATTACTCCAACATCTTTGCCAAGAAAACCTCAAATGGGGTCACAAAGAATCAGGCACAATGGAAAATGACTAAATAACAACAAATGGTATATGTGTATTTTATATATACATGCATATGCATATTATACACACACATACACGTACAAGTACACTTAGTTTGATTCTTTGATGGATTCATGTTCTCATTGTCGTGAGTCCTCTTTTCACTGTTACAGGCTGCAATTCATCCATGCCTTTTCATCCTGTGCAATTCTTTTCTAGGGCCTTCCATAGGTGCTCCAAAGACTATCTAATGCACTGAAGACATTCCTCTGGGTCTTTTAATATATCATAGATACCGCTGCAATACATGAATGGATGTCTTTTATCTGATTCTACATTTCCTTTTGTTGCGGGCTGAGAGGTTGAGAGGTTGTGACCCCTCAAAGACCGGAGTACACGAGGGGGTCGTCTGGAATGAATTCACAGACTCAAGCATTCTTTAAGCCAAGGTGGCAAAGTTTACTGTTACGCTTTTCAGCGGGCAAGGATTCTTAAAGGATCCTGCAACCTTAGAGAGGTACAGTTAAGATTATATAGGATAAAATACAATAAAACATGTGGCAAATATGCTAACTAGGGAATTCAGGGTGGGATTAGGGAGTGGTTAAGGAGCGGTCAGTTCTTAAAAGAGCATGCACTTCTTGTACCTACTGCGTAGGCGTTTTACCCAGAGTTCATTAGGAAAAGCCCACAAGGGGGGCCACGTAGAGGTGTGGTTTTAGGCCTGCTACGTCACTAAGTCAACTAGAGTTCAGGGTAACTGAGAGTTGTCCAGTCTGCCACCAATCAATGTCTTGTTTGACAAGATAGATGTAGGGAGTATACATATGTCTTAAGTCTAGAATACAGTTAATGAGGAGCCCAGGATGTAGATAATAAGGTAGGGCAGTAGGATAGTATAGTAGTGGGTAAGAATGTCTTTATGACCCAGTGCAAAGCCAGTTTAAACTAATAAATCCTTCAGGTGCTGTTTGGAACTGCACCAGGGAGAGAGATAAGGGTCATGCTGGGGCCCACTCATGAGTAATTGCTAAGCACAGGGTCCTTGGGCTGGGGAGAAACTGTCAGGGACAGTGTTTCTGAGGCTAGGGAGAAATTGGGGTCCAAGTACAAGCACCCAAACACAAGCACCCAAGTACCCCGTCACTTTGGTTCCTTAGTTTTTCAATTTTAGAACTATTAGACCATTAGAGCTAAAGGAACCTTGGAGATCATCAGTAGTGGTCTCAACCCACAGTTTAAGAAGTGCTGATGAGGTCATAAGTCGAAAAAGTTTAAGAAATCCTGGATAAGGGAAAGAATGCTAAATATAGAGTCAGGGACCTGGGTTCAAATATAGACTCCTCCTCATACTATCTATGTAACAAGTCATTTTGTCTCCATAGACCTCAGTTTTCTCATCTGTAAAATCAGGATCTTTGGACTAAATCAGTGGTGTCCAACTTAAATAAAAACAAATCTCTGCGGGCTGCATGTTGACTTAGAAAACCACAAATTAGCAGTATCTATATTATATTATATTTTTATTTGTTCCGTTCAACATTTCCCAATTACATTTTAATCTGGTTCAGGTTGTACTTTGCAGCTATGATCTGTCATCTCTGAGCTAAATGACCTTTTAGGTCCCTTCTAGCTCTAAATCTGTAGTGCAGATGAGGAATCCCCATAAAATCCCTGAGTTTACAGCTGAGGAAATTAAAGTTTTTAATGCCCCAATCCCTCTTCTACCTGTAGATGAATGAATGAATGAAAATCATTTATTAAGTAAGTGCTTACTATGTTCCAAGCATTGTGTTAGGAGCTAATAATATACTTCTTACCTAGCAGTAGTGACTGCCAAAAAGGGGATCATCCTATGAAGGAAGTAACCATGTTCCTGAAGACCTGCTCTAAAATCTTCAAATAATGAGAGTAAGGAAAAGGAACAAGCATTTGTTAAGAGCCTACTACCCAGGCACTGTGCTAAGAATTTTATAAATATCACATTTGACCATCACAGGAATCCTAGGAGGTGGGTGCTATTATTATCCCTGTTTTACAATTGAGGAAACTGAAGCAGGCAGAGATTAGGTGATTTATTTACCCAGGTTCACACAGCTAATTAGTGTCTGGGGCTGGATTTGACCTCAGGTCTTCTTGACCCCAGGCCCAGCTCTCTACCCGACTGACAAGGATGTGATGGGAAATTTAGGTGAGATGAAAAAGAAAAGATAGAAATAATCTTTAAAAATAGTAATGAGAATGAGATCATCACCATTAAATGCAGAAAAGGGAAAGAGCTAAGCGAACTGGAGAAATCAGGAAGTATTTCATGAAGAACGTAAGATTTGAACAGGGTCTTAAAAGGATGGATGGGATTCAAGTGGTAGATGAAATGAGAAAGGCAAGTCTGATATGTGGCATGAGTATTAGTGTCAGACATTAGATAAGTATAAAGTGTGAGGGAGTATCGGAAGTTCCAATACTCCATATCTGGGAGTATTGGAATTGAATAGATCACAGAAGGCCTGGAATAACAGGCTGAGAAATCTGGACATGATGCAGTATTTAGCAGGCAGTTTTCCCCCAAGGGGAATGACATGATGAAAATTGCATTTTAGGAAGATTAACCTATTTCTGTGGGTCTCATTTTGTCCTGCGGATGGCACCGCATGTACGGTCCTGGTAGGATATGGGGCGCATGAAAAAAAGAAGTAACTGGAAACCCAACCCTGAAGCCCACCACCATGGATATGCTGAGTCATATTTTAGAGAGGAAGCTTGAAGTAGTAGAGAGAGAGTGTTGTACAGTTTAGAGTCAGAAAGACCTGAATTCAAATTCTGACTCAGTGCCTATTAGCTATATGACTCTGGGCAAGTCATTTTACTTCCCTTGATCTCAGTTCTCTCATCTATAAAATGAGGATAAGGGTGCCTACCTCAAAGGGCTACTGGGAAGATTTAATGAGATTTTATTCATGTGTATGTGTGTATATATGCATATATACATACACATATACATATATGTATATACTGTTTATCCATTTCAGTCATGTCCAATTCTTTGTGACCCCTTAATATTTATAAAGTGCTTTAAGGTTTGCAAAATGCATATCTATATCTATATGTCTATGTAGATAAACAGCATTTTGAACATAGATGTAGATGTAATATTTTACAAACCTTAAAATACTGTATATTTTAGCTATTATTGTTAGGTAGGCCCTCTATTTTCTTGGTGCTCAAAAATATTACAGCCTTACTGGGGACGTGCTCAATAATTAGGTGATACGTGGCTAGAGGCAAGGCTTTGAAACTCTCTTCCGGTTCTAAGATACTAAACTTTTCCACAGTCTCCCTATATTCTTTGCTGATGTTATAAGGAAGATGAGTATGAAGCTGAACTTTCACACTGTTGGGGCAGCTAGGGGATGCAGTGGTTAGAGTGTCAGACCTGGAGGCAGGAAGATCTGAGTTCAAATCTGGCTCAAACACTTACTATGACCCTGGACAAGTCATTTAATCTGTCTCAGTTTCCCCATCTATAAAATGAGGATTATAATAGCAACTACCTCCCAGGGTTGTTGAGAGAATCAAATAATTTATAAAGTGCTTACCACAATGCCTGGCACATAATAAACACAGTATAAATGTAAACTATTTCCCATTGGAATATGATTGGAGTTACCCTCAAACTATCCAAATTTATCAGGTTCCATAGAGTCAGCCAAGTAGGTATTTACTGAGCTTTTATTTGCCTGGTGCTATGAGGGTGATGAGGTTGGAATGTAAAATAAATCTAATACACAATCCTGGCCCCTAATTAACTTAGAAGGAAAAGGCTAAATTTTCAAGGCTTAGTGTTCCAGAATTTGGTGTTTACTCTTGGGTACTATGTCTACAATTTGGGGTAAGGTTCCCATAACCTAGATTATGGCTTCATCGTCTGAATAGTTTAGCTTCTGCTAGCATGCTTTCCCATTTAAATTATACCTTTTCTAATAAAAAATGAAGTCTATTAAAACAACTGAGAATAAATCATTTGTATTAGCATAACATTTTGAAGGGTGTACAATATAGCATACAGTAGAGGAAACATATGTACCTAGGTATGATTAAGTACCTTATTAATTTTTATTCTTATTAATCAATTAATTTATAATTGATTGACCAATTAAGTTAATTAAATTTAACCCTGGTTTAATGTAAGGCTTGGATAGAGCAGAATGTTTTAATTCAACCCAACCTTTACTGGAACATATGTATGACTCTGATATTTCTCTATGGTTTTTATTTTTTAAAGGTTAAAAAAAGTTTTTTACTAGATAAGAGACAGCATGCCATAGATAAGAGATCTGGGTTCAAGTCTTAACACATATTGAATCTGTAACCACTTTAGCTCTCAATTCTCTTTTTAAAAAATTTTATTTTTAATTTATGGGCTAAAATAAGCATTTCCATAATATAATAGAGTAAAAAGATGATTGTATATAAAATTGCAAATCTACTATGCACAACTTGCTATTCCTTTCAAATATACAACAGAATTATCACATAAATTTATTTTATTTTTCCTTTTTTTTTCTTCCCTCTTCCCCTCCTCGCCCTAGACATGGTCTCCATTAGACATAAATAGGCATATGTGTGTGTGCGCATGTGTTTGTATGTATATGTGTATGTATATATATATATATATATATATATATACATATATATATATGCATACATATATGTAAAATTATTCTACACATACTTCTATTTATCAGTTCTTTCTCTGGATGTAGATAGCATCTTTCTTCATATGTCCTTTGTAATTAATTTGTGTGTTTATAATAGATAAAATAATTTATTCACTTAAAGTTGTTCTTCAAACAGTATTGCTGTTACTGTATATAACGGTCTCTTGTTTCTTCAGCTCTGAATTCTCCAGGCAATTCTAGAAGACCATATGTTATAGCAAAGCTGTTTGTCTGCATGAACAGAGGGAGTTTCCTTCTCCAAGGATTCCCTGTATGAATGAAATCATGAATCCAATCTTTACATCATTTTCATTTTTAAGACAGAAAAGTATTCCTTTGTAACAAACAAATCATAAGAAAAGGGGAAAAATCAGCAAAATTAGCCAGCACATTAAAGGAGTCTGACATATGCAATATTTCTTGGTCATAGTCACCTACTTCTTCAGAGAAGGGAAAGAGGTACATTTTCTCATCTCCTCTTCAGTCTCAAGATTAATCACTATGATTTCACATTATTCTTGTTTATTTTTAAATTTTTAAATTTATATTGCTGTACAATACTCTATATCTATATCTATATCTATATCTATATCTATATCTATATCTATATCTATATCTATATCTATATCCATATCTATATCTATATCTATATCTATATCCATATCATATCCATATCTATATCTATATCTATATCTATATCTATATCTATATCTATATCTATATCTATATCTATATCTATATATTGTTTTCCTTGTTCTTATTTACTGGATCAATTCGTGGAAATCTTCCCATGCTTCTCTTGAATTCTTCACATTCACATTTTCTTATGTTGCTATAATAATATTTCATTGCATTTATGTACTGGAGTTTTTAGGCATTGCCTAAGCAATAGACATTCTACAACATTTATAATTCTTGCTACTATAAAAGTGCTGTTATTAATATTTTGGTGTATATGACCTGTTTTTCAGTCTTTGACATCCTTAAATTATATGCCTAGCAGTGAGATCTAAAGAGTATGGGTATTTTAGACATTTTCTTAGCATAATTGTGCTTTTCAGAAGGCTTGGATCAATCCCCAGTCCCATTAACTATATATTAGTATGCTTTTTTGTACATTTGTTCCAGCCCTGGTTATTCTCCTCTTTTGTCATCTTTGACAATTTGCTGGGTATGAGGTGAAACCTCAGGGTTGTTTTTTCTTCTTTTTATTATTAATCTGAAGCAGTCTTCCATATGATTGTCAAAAGTTCTGAGCAGTGTTTATTCATGTACTTTTACCACCTATTCACTGGGGGAAGTGTTAGATTTTAACTGTTGAACCAGTAAATGATCCCTATGTAGCTGGATTCCCACTGTGGCATTAACTGTTTTATAGAGGGGGGGAAAAGTGTCCCATGACTGCTTCCAGTTAATCTGAGAAAAGGATTGAAGTAAACTTCGTATTATCCCCTAATCAGCTGAACATTCATTCACTGTTCCTTCATCATTACTCTTCCATAACTAAATGTGAAAAACATACCATGATCCCATTTGGTTCCCCATGTTTCCCAATATGATATCCTTTTTTCAGGCAAAACAAAGATTTTTTTTTCACTTCCTCCCTGCTTCTCTCCCTTACTCCTTCTTTGTATCATTTCTCAATTTAAAAAGTTCTTAAGTTAAGTTCTTAACCTCCTCAGTCCCACACCTCTACCCCTGCACATTTTGACAGCTTTTGGGAGACCTAGTCTTAGTTTCCACTTCAAGAGTAGTTTGGACTTAGGACAAGAATGTCATTGCAGCTACCACCCACCAACACTAACATGGTGTTGGGGGAAATAGGGGAAATATGTTTCTTCCTGACTCCAAACCCATCCACTATCTACTATGCTATTTAGCTGGCTATTTGTTGGTCAAAACCATCATTTTCTTGAAGACCTTCAATGAGGATGAATCCGCTTTTCCTTGAAGCCATCCATTTCCACTTCTAAATATAGCTATGATTGTTCAGAAGTTCTTCCTTATATCAAGCCTAAGCATTCCTCATTGCAACTTCTACTCAGTCAGTCAGTCAGTCAATCAACAGGTATTTGTTAAGTACCATGCAAGACTCTGGGGACAGAAGTACAAGAATGAAAAAAAAAATCTCTACTTATAATGAGCTTACCTTCTAATGAAGAAGACAAATACATGTTTTATGTATATATACATACATATATATGTATATATATACATACATATATATTATAAAGTTAATAAATGTGAATATATACAAAGAAGTTAAGTACAAAGTAGATTGGGAGGAAGGCAATAACGGTTGGGGGGGGTGATATCAGGAAAGGTTTCATGCATAAGATGGGCCTTGGATATACCTAAGAGGAAGAGAAGGGCTCTAATAAGGAGGAGGTAAGAAGTGAGCGAATTCTTGTTTTTGTGTTGTTTTTTGTTTTTGTTTTTGTTTTGGGCAGTTGGGGTTAAGTGACTTGCCCAGGGTCACACAGCTAGTAAGTGTCAAATGTTTGGTCTGAGACCAGACTTGAACTCAGGTCCTCCTGACTTCAGGGCCAGTGCTCTATTCACTGCACCACCTAGCTGCCCCAGGAGTGAGTGAATTCTTGACTGACACAATCTCTCTCATCCTCCTCTTCTCTTGGATTGGAGGGCTGCAGGGTAGAGTAACAAATTCTTCCCAATACCTTTCACTGTGGAGGGCAGAAATTAGACTTTTGGGCTCTTTGTCTGCAGCCCTGACTGATTTCAACTCCATGGAATTAGATGCCTCTGTGCAGGGTACCCCCTAGTTTCCTCCCTTGCCCTTTCCTGCCTCCTTTTGTGTGTTATCTCCTCCAAACAGATTGTAAGCTCCTTGAGGGCAGGGACTGTCTCTTTTTATTAATTGTATCCCCATTGCCTGGCACATAGTAGGCATTTAATAAATGTTTACTGAATTGGATTAAGTTGACATAGGAGATGGCCAGTGCAAAGGCACGGACACAGAGATGGATGTTATATGTGAGAAATACACAGAAAGCCAGTTTGACTGGATTGTAGAGTACGGGAGAAGGAACAAGGTCTTGGAACAGAGATCCTGGAAAAATACGTCAGAGCCAGGTTTTGGGGACCTTAATGTTAAATAGGAGAGCGTATATTTTGTCTTAGAGGCAATAAGTTACTGAAATCAATTACATGCAAGGTGACAGGGTCACCTACCCTTACAGAAAATCACTTTGGCAGCTATGTTTAGGACAACCTGGAGCCGTGAGAGCCTCAGGGTAGGAAGACCAATGAGGAAACCATGGCAATCATCCAGGCAAGAGCTGATGAGGCCTGAATTAAATATGGTGGCACTTGTGTGAGTAGAGAGAAAGAGCCAGATGGGAGAGATGTTTTGAAGGTAGAAACAAGCAAGATTTGGCTGTTGATTGGATCCATAGAGGGAGGGAGCATGAGCTGCAGTTGGAAGGGACCTCATAGGCCAGTCCATTGCACTCAGAGTCTATTCATTGCTCCTACTTTTGGAGCCAAGCAGACCAAGTCTAATCGTCTTTCCAAAAGTCAGCCCTTCAGAACCATATTATGTCTCCCCTAAGTTTTCTCTTCTACAGAATAAACAGCTCCATTTCTTTCAACTGATCCTAATAAGGCCTGAATTTGAGACCCTTTGAAATGCTGGTTGCCCTTTTCTGAATGCTGGTTATCAATGGCTTTTGTCTGAGACTAGGATCATCTTTTTATAATTTTATTTTTTCGATTGATAAGAGTTTATTTTCTGTTCCTTTTACCTTTCTTCCCTTGAAAAAGAAAAATAAAACCTTTTTATCAGATAGTCATAGTCAAGCAAAACAAATTCCCATGTTGGGTATGAGACTGGCATTTTCTTATGACACTAGATTTGTTGTGCTAGTCTTTAAATGGGATCCCAGTGATTAATTTGCTTAGCACGTCCTTTCTTCATAGAAAATGAAATAATTAATTTTAGCTTAACCTGATTTGAATGGTCACAAATTTCAAATTTGAGGAGTATGCATTAATAAGCTTCTTCTCTAAATTAAAAGGCTGGTCCTGAACCTTGAAGAAACCTCCGCTCATCGGGGGAGTTGAAATCTGTTGTCATTGTTGAGACATTTCAGTCATATCCAACTCTTCATGAGTCCACTTGGGGCTTTCTTGGCAAAGATACTGGAGTGGTTTGCCATTTCCTTCTCCAGCTCATTTATAGATGAGGAAACTAAGGCAAATACGGTTAAGTGACTTGCCCAGGGCCACACAGCTAGTAAGTGACCGAGGCCAGATTTGAACTTAGGCCTTCCTGACTCCAGGTCCTGTACTCTATCCATTGCACCACGTAGTGGCCCAGAATCCTGAGTCACTAAGTGACAGAAGCAATATGCCTAAGTCCTGAGGATTCCTGTGTAGAGGCATTGAGAAGTAGGAGATGTCACTTGTAGAGCTGAGCATGTTGGGGAGGGGATGAAAGGAAAGCTGGTTCATGAGCCATGTTTCTAAGGGTAGGGCAGAGAAGAGAGAGGAGGGAAATCATGGCAAATGGACTGGGTGCTTTGGGAGAGAAGATGAGCCAGCTGGACAGAAGGCTAATCCCGCATGGCTTCTTCTGCTTTGTCACTGCCTCCTCTTCCCCTGTCCAAGGTGCTCAAGCTGCCCCACTGATAACAAATTTTCGAATTTTATCAGGGGGTATTTTGCACTATTGGACATTGCTATGTGATAAAATGCCAGACTAACCTCATTTCCTTATTTGACAGGGTTATTAAAATAATAGATATAGGGAACTCCTGGTTCATATTATAACTGGATTTCAGCAAATAATGAATAGAACAAGTTTTGTAAACCTTAAAGCACCATATAAATGTTAGACATTATCATCATTATTATTGTTATTATTGTTCTAAATATTGTTATTCAGTAAGGTATTTTATGGAGACTTTCTCCATAGGCTCATCAATGTGATAGAGAGATGGGGATTGGATAAGAGTACAGTTTGATAGGTTTTGGAACTTGTTGACTGACCAGACCCAAAGAATATTGATTAATGGATCAATATCAGTATAGAGGAAGATCTCCACTAGAGTGCCTTTGGGATCTGTCCTTGCCATGTAAAAGAAGGATTAACCTTGTTATTCCGTGGCCTTTGAAAGCAGCCTTGTATGGTAGAACAAGCATTGACTCTGGAAAAAAGAAGACCTGAGTTCAACTCCTTTCTCACATATTTACTTCCTTTGTGATCTTTGGCAAGTCAAGTAACCTCAGTTTCCTCATATGTAAAATGAGGGGATTGATTCAATGGCCTCTGAGGTCATTTCTAACTCTAAAGCCATGATCCTATGGAGGCTATTGGGTATAAATCCTTGGCATATAGTAGGTGTCAAATAAAAGCTTGTTGAATTTAATTTAATTGAAGTTATAGAGAGGCAGATATCAGGCTGAATAAGGAAAACCTTCCTAACAATTGGAGCTATCCAAAAACGAAATGGGCTGCTTTGGAATTTTTCCTTCACTGGGCATTTCTCAATGGAAGTTAAATGACCTCTTGTCTTAGATAAGATTCCTGCCTTGTTTTTGTCCTTTGTTCTTGAAGGGGACCATGGCATCAGATAGATGATGCCATGACATGCAGGGGAATTGGATTTAAGTAAGGGAGGGCTGTGCAAAGTCACCAGCCTCACTTTCACCTCCAGAGCCATCTGGGTCCAGTGGCCAGATATGGATCAGGACCACTGGAGATGATGGCCCAAGATGCAATGGGAGACCTCGGCCTTTTTAAGCTAAGGTCTTTCACAGGTCTGTTTGACTAAGGCAACACCCATTCAGTGATTAAGGTTAGGTAAGAAATGAGGCAGAGAATGGCCTCTTTATCTAGTGAAAAAAGAGTCAATCTGGGAGGGAATGACTTCAGGGTTTCTGGACAAAACAGATGATTGAACATAGGATTTTATATTAAGAACTGAAAGGGTCTTCAGAGGTTTTCTACTCTAAATTGCACATTTCACATTACATGCTCATTGCATGATTGCATTCAATTCAACATGCATTTATTTGGTGCTTAACTGTGCCAGGCACTGTGCTAGACATTACAAATATAAAACCAAAGATGAAACAATCCCTGACCTCTTGGAGCTTATACTAAGCTACAGTGGAACAACACATACAGATGAGTGAGTACACAATAATTTGGGGTTTAGGAGTTGGGGAGAGTTCTAACAAGTGAAGAGATCAGGACAGGTTTCCTGTGGGAGGCAGCATTTGACCCAAACCTTAAAGGGAGCTCAGAGTTACAAGAGGCAGAGGTGAAGGGGAGAAAGCATCCAGCATATAGGGAAAGCTTATTGATGCACAAAGGTCATGTATGAGGAATAACAAATAAGCCAGCTTGGCTGGAATGTAGAATGCATGAGGGGGAGACGTATGAACTCAGTCTAGAAAGAGAGATTGGGGCTAGAATGTGAAGGTCTTTAAATGGGGAAAAAAAGAGTTCATATTTGATCCTAGAAGCAGTAGCAGCTACTGAAACTTCTTAAGCGAAGGAGAGAAATGATCCTTTAAGGATATTAGTTTGGTAGCTGTGTGGCAGTAAGAATGGAAGGAGAAATTGGAAATAGGGAACCAGTGAGGAGGATATTACAATAGAATTATGATAGGAGGCATGTAGACAGCAACAATTCAGTCTCAGACCAGAGACTTGACACTTACTAGCTGTGTGACCCTGGGCAAGTCACTTAACCCCAATTGCCTTGCCAAAAATAAAAGAAAAGAAATGAATTATCCAGAAAAAGGTGTCACGACCTTCAAAGGGAACAAATTCACATTGGTTCTAATATTGTGCAAAAGGATGCACAACATGGGACAGGAATTTATACCAATGTAAAGTCCTTGCACTTTTAGGATGGAAGGAAACAAGAATTTATTAAATACCTCCTATATGCCAGGCACTGGGTGCCATTATTATCCTCATTTTTAAGGTGGGAAAACCAAGGTAAACAAGGTTAAATGACTTGCCCAGGGTCACACAGCTAGTTAGTATCTGAGGCCAGATCTGAACTCAGGTCTTCCTGACTCCAGGTCCAATGCTCTATTCATTGCCTCCTTGAGGCTGCTAGTTTTTAAGGAACAGACCGTCCAGAAACCTAAGTCATTCCTACTTTTTATTTAATCTGAGGCCTATACAAATCCTACTAAAACCCAAGAATCAATAAACATTCTATTTTAGAGACTCCAGCTATAATTACGTATCTCAGCTGGGTTTCACACTGAGTGGCTATTTTATGAAACGTATTCTGGTCTCTGAAATGTTAATCAAAGCTTGAAGAGTTTCCAAAGTACTCATTAGATACACATCTGAAATGGGAGCCATCATGCTGGCAAATGGAGAGGTTCAGAGGGGTTTCCAAACCACCATGCCTGCAGAGAAGAGAGCTCTGGGGTCAAGTCCTGTCCCTGGTATTTACCAGGCAGGGGAACCATGGGCAAGTCACTTTTAAAAATAAATGCAAACCTGCTCAGAGAGTTTCATTGATGCTCTTTTTTTTTTTATTTCCAGTGATTTCCTGATAGAGCCCTCCATTATAACATAATGAAACAAGCAAAACAAATCAACATACTTAAGCTTCAGTTGTAAAATAGGGATAATAGCAGCTGCACCTCATAGCGTTGCTGTCAAGAAAACACTTTAAAGTTCTATAGAACTCTGTATGTTTTAAAGTCTCATAGAAGAACGAGTTGTTATTATGACATCTGCCCTATTTTCTGGTTAGGAGGAGAGGGTGGAAGGCATGGAATTGAATGAAAAATCATTTTTAAGCTGAGGCTATGTGCAGGCATTGTGCAAAGCACTGGCAGCATGTATACAACTAATTAAGATGGTCCAGGCCTTCAAGGGACTCACATTCTAATAGGGGAAGATAACAATTAGTCAATCAACAACTACTATGTGCCAGGAACTATGTTAAGCACTAGGGATACAAAGAAAGGCAAAAGTAGCCCCTGCCCTTCAGGAGCTCACAATCTAATGGGGAAGTTCATAATCTAACCATGAAAATAACTACACATGTGCAGGATATAGCCAGAGAATGTGGAAGTTATCCTCAGAGGAAAAGGCTCACTCAGCTGAGCAAACCCAGGAAAGGCCTCCTGCAGATGATGGGGATGTGAGCTGGGTCTTTAAGGACACCAGGTAAACTAAGAGATGAAAGGGAGAAAAAAGAGTATCATGGAGGATAGTCAGGGCCAAGGCATGGAGAGGGAAAATAGAGAGTCACAGACACTAAGGGGCTGGGTGGTGGAGCACACCGCTGGGAGGCAAAGTGTGAGGTGATTGGAAAGTTAGGAAGAATACAAGTTGTGAGAGCCTTCAGTACCAAACAGAGGGCTTTGTGTTTGCTTCTGTAGGTAACTGAGACCCAAGGGAGTTTATTCCATAAGAGGAAATGTAGTCAGATCTGCCCTTTAGGAAAAATCACTTTGGTGGTGGTGTAAAAGATTAGTTTTAGTGGGGAGAGACTTGAGAAGACTTGTAATAATAGAGGAGAGGGGATGAGGATGTCGGTTATGGTGGTAGCTTCGTGATTGGAGAGATGGGCACGTATAAGAGAGATGTTGTAAAACAGAACTGAGATTTGACAATGGATTGCATATGTGGGCTTATCAAGAGCTAGGATGTGTGGGGTGACCCAGAGCTAGGATATGTAGGATGACCAAGAGCTAGGATGTGTGTGGTGTCTCAGAGCTAGGATGTGTGGGGTGACCCAGAGCCAGGATACGTAGGATGACCAAGAGCTAGGATGTGTGTGGTGTCTCAGAGCTAGGATGTGTGGGGTGACCCAGAGCTAGGATATGTAGGATGACCAAGAGCTAGGATGTGTGGGGTGACCCAGAGCTAGGATATGTAGCATGACCAAGAGCTAGGACATTTGAGGTGACCCAGAGCTAGGAAATGTAGCACAACCCAGAGTTAGGATGTGTAAGGTGACTGGTGCTAAGATGTGGGGTGACCCAAAGCTAGAACGTGTAGAGTGACTGAGAGCTAGGATGTGTGGGGTGACTGAGTGTTAGGACATATAGCCGGACCAAGAACTCGGAAATGTGGGGTGACCAAGAGCTAGAATGTGTAGGGTGACCCCAAGCTAGGAGGATGGCACTAAGATTGTGAGCCTTGGTGACTGGAAGAAGAGTGGTACCCTTAAAAGTAATGGGCAAGTTCAGAAAAGGGGAGGGCTTGAGAAGGAAGTAACAAGTTCTGTTTTATGCATGTTATGTTAATGCCTACAGGATATTTGCTTCAAGAGGTCCAAGAGGAAGTTGGTGATATGGGACTATAGCTCAGGAAAGAGATTAAGGCTAGATATATAAAGATACATAAAATTATAAAGATACATAAATAGGGCTAGATGTGTATAGATATATAAAATTATAAAGATATATAAATAGGGCTAGATATATAAAGATGGATAAAGTTGGAGTATTTTGGTAGAGTTAATTTGGCTACTGTTCTCAGAGCTAGAGTAGGAAAGGACAGAGGGAGGATACTCAGGCTTGGTAATGAAGAAGGCTGGGAACTAGCTAGTATATTTTGACAATGGTGAATTTCCACTAATCAGAAGCCCATCATCCCAGATCAGGAGCCAGGAGTGCAGAGGTGAAGGTGAGGATAGGGACAAGGCTACAAGAAGGGAGTAAAGAAACAATTGTGATTTACAGCTCAGCCCCACACCCTGTGTAGTGTCCACAAGACAGAGAAGGTACTGACTCCACTAAACTAAGACCGAAGCCATGGGCTATGTGACTCTCACCCTTCAAGGACTAATGCCCATCTTAAACCTAAAGTTTGCCAATACATTGAGCTCAGTTGACTTGTATTTTGAAGTTTATATAATCAGTCAATCAGTGAGCATCTGTAAAGTTCCTGCTAAGTGCCGGCCACTGTGCTAGGTGCTGGAAATACAAAGAAAGTAAATGAAATTAACTTTTTCCCTAATTTTTTTAGGCAATTGGGGTTAAATGACTTGCCCAGGGCCACACAGCTAATTAGTGTCAAGTATCTGAGCCTAGATTTGAATTCAGGTTCTTCTGACTCCAGGGCTGGGACTCTATCCAATGTGCCGCCTAGCTGCCCCCCTTCTTTTCCGTTACATTTAATGGAGAAGCAAGTGAGTAAATATAGCATAAAGTAAATAAAGATATAACAATAATAATAGTTGGAATTATATAAGACTTTAAGTTTTATAAAGTACTTTACAAATGTTATCTCATTTTATCTCACCATAACATTGTGAAGTGTATTATTGTCCCCATTTTACAGATGGAGAAACTGAGGCTGAGGGAGGTTGACTGGTCCAAGATCACATAGCTAGTAAATGGCTAATATTCAAACTCAGATCTCCCCAATTTCAAGGCCAGAACTCTATTTACTGTATCACTTAACTGCCACTTACACATAAATTATATATAAGACACACAAAATATATAAAAAGTACTTCAATAAAAGGTTGTTTGGAAGAGAGGGCACTAACATGAGGGGCAAGGGTGGGACCCAGAGATTAGGGAGACTCCATGTAGAAGATGGTACATACTTAAGGAAGAAAGAGACTCTATGAGGCTAACAGAGGTAAGAAGGGAGAGCATGCCTGGCATCAGGCTCAGTTGGTGCAAACTCATGGAGGCAGGAGATGGAATGTCCTGTGAGAAGAACAGAGAGAAGGCCACAGTATATAAGAATTGGGATTAGGCATGAGGTGGTAGTAGATAGAGAGCCAGCCTCTGAATGAGGAAAGATCTGAGTTGCAGTTCTGCTCTTGAGACAGACTGTATAATCCTAGGGAAGCCCCTTAACCTCTTAGTGACCAAAATGAACTCCCTAAGACTATAATTCAATTCAATCATCATTTATTAATTGTCTACTAAAGTGCCAAGCATGGTGCTAAGTGATGAGGATAAAAATAAGAAAAAGAAAGTTCCTGCCCTCAAGGAGCTTACAATCTACAATGCACAAAAGGAAGCTGGAAAGGGGGCTGGAGAAGAATACCAGGGAGTGTCTGGCTTGGCGGACTCGTGGAGTCTAGACCAAACAGAGCTGATTATTGAGTAAGCATATAACTATAAATTGCACAGCAATTTGCAATCTCTATTGGGGGAGGGAAGTTCATATCATCAGGAGTTCCCTGTCCCAATGGAAACACTGGTCCAGTTAAAAAATATGTAAATATAGATATTACATATGTGTCTATGTATGTATGCATGCATGTATGTACACATGTAAATTTATATCTTGGAGATAAATATGGGAACAACTCTTCTGAAGAAAAATGACACAGTAATTTGAAGCTATTTATAACACTTCTCCTTTAAACTTAAAGCATACTGAATAGAATGACTTTCTGAATGAACATTCAGTATTAAGCAATGTTAATCTCAGCATGAAGTCCACCAGAAAAGACCTAGAGGGACCATAATGGCCCCTGGGCTCACCTTTTCCCATTGGGGCTTCTGCATGGTCACACACCTGCTCAGCCTTGCACACTTTCCAGCTATCCCCTACCTTCTCTAATGTTGATAGGACCAAGGCTTTGAATTCTCTCATCCCATCATCTCTTATTTAGTCTTTTGAGGTAACTGAGTGGGGAGAGGTACAGTCTTTGGGTAACATTTTCTACCATGTGAAGCTGACTGGCCAAAATAAAAGCAAGAAATAAATAAAATCTTAATGAAAAGGAAACAAATCAATTCTGCCCTGAGCCCTCCTTACTTCTTCTGAGATTCATTTCTCAGGTTTGAACAATCAATCCCAGAATCTGGGCTATCATTATCTCTCTTAGGAGGTCTTATAGGAAGCCTCTAGCTAGATCAACCCTAAAGAAACTCTTAGCATCCATTCACCCAATTTTTACTCTTCAAAGTGAGGAAGGAAGCAAATAACATCTTAAAATTCCTTCCAATGAGAAGATTTTGTTTCAGCAAAGCATTGGAAGTTGTAAAAGTCATATAATTTCTTTCCCTGGTACCATAATGTTAGCCTCCCCATAAATGGGATTAAGTAAGTCAAAAAATATGCTTTCTCACTTAATCATGCTAGGTGGTGTAATAGAGTGTTGGAGTCAGAAAGCTCTGAGTTTGAATGCTGCTCCAGACATTAACTCTGGGCAAGTCACTTTACTTCTGTTTACTTCAGTTTTCTCATCTATAAAACAAGGATAGTAATAACACCTCCTCCTGGGTTGTTGTGAGGGTCAACTGAGATTATATATGTAGACTATATAAATATTAAGCTGTTATTATTAGCTATTAATGCAAATATAACTCATTAAATCAGCTAAGCAAAAGTAACACCATATTTAAACAAGATTCATAATTTAGGGGAATATTTTTAAAATATGAATTCTAAATCCAATTGGGCACCTCATATGTTAGCTCTCAATTCTCCTTAATAAATGCTTAGCCTGACCTTGGGTTTTCACCTAGATTTGAACAGCATTACTAATCCCTTAATCTCTTAACTATCAATTCTTTGTCTCACCTATGCATGGTTCCATTTTGACCGTGATGTTTTGGGACTCTGAAATAGCTTGACTTCAAAAGTCCTTGGAGGCTTTATTCTATTGTCAGCGTTAACTCTCTTGGTAAGAGAGCTCTAACTACTAGTTTATTAAAAAGAAGCCATTCCCATTTTCCCAACCTTTCCCACCCCCCATTTGTGCTTCTAACTTTCCTGTTTGCAATTACCTGTTTCTTCTCACACCTCATGGCTATTCAGGATGGAAAAAAAAAGAAAGTTACATAGCATTGAAATACCATTGATCTAGGTTTACTTAAATTGGGTTCAAATTTTGGGGCATTTTTTACAAATCATCTCTCTTTGACTTATGTGCCCACTCAAGATTTTTCTTGGGAACATTAGAATATAATTTGTCTTGGCCTCTACAGAAAAAGTGAAAAGACTTTCCACACCCATGTAAGTCTCAAATACAGGAGAGGCTTTATTTTTATTTATTTATTGGCCTGACAGAAAATGCAAAACACAGAAGACTTACATTCAATCTCAAACAATAAACAACTCTAATCCTTTCTACCCTCCCAAATGACCTTATTTTAAAATTATTTTGTATATATTTGTATTTCTTTATCTTATATTTATGCTGCATATATTTATATACCGATTTCTTATCTTCCCCATTAAGATGTAAGCTTCTTTCAAGCAGGGATTATTTCATTCTTTGTACTTGTATCCTCAATGCCTAGTACAAAGCCTGGTGCATAATAGGCAATTAGTTTTACCTGTGGCTTTCTGACCCATCTCTTTATTGTGTAATAATCTCAGCAGTGGTTTATCGGGACAGGAAAAAGAGGAGGGCAGAGTGTAATGTCCTTCTTAGCATATAGTAACTAAGTATCATTCTATACTCCAGATGTAGTATGAGGTGTGATGACACCATCACCTTCCTTGTTCTGGACACAGTGGTTCACTGGGGTTAGTGCTATTCAAACCCAAGTGGAAACCCAAGGTTAGGCTAAGCAATTTCTAAAGAGAATTAAGAACTAAAATATGAATGGCAGCCTAAAATCAAATTACTTTTAAATCAAATTGAACTTACAGTACACTAAAACCTTTATGAGATTCTTTATATGATGGGCTATCTAGCCAGGATTTTGCTGATGATTTTTTAAAACCTTGTCAAAGGACTTCACATTTACAACTATTAAATTTCATCTTGTTAGATTTGATCTATTATTCTAGCCTATCAGGTTGTTTTTCTCTTGATTCCTTTATCTAGGAAATTGTATCTCACTCCTTGCTCTCCCTCTCTCCCTTGCTAGCTGAAATTTGATAGGTGCTTTCTCTATGGCTCTCATCTAAGTCATTCATAAAGATGCTTATGACTCAGATTACAGAACATCATGGTAGGAAGTGACCTTCGAGGTGGTCTGGTCTAACCTGTACCTGAAAAAGAATGTCTTCTACCACATCTCCAAGCCGTAGGCATCCAGCTGCCACTTAAGGATCTCCAGTGAGCAATATCTTCCTCTATATTCTACAATAAATTCAAACTTATACCTGACATAACTAAAGGTCATAACATAAAAAATTAGAGGGGAAGCAGATCACATACCTTTCACAGCTACGGAGGAAGGAAGGAATTCTTAGCCAAACAAGAGACATTATAAAAGATAAAATAGATCATTTGGATTGAAAAACTTTTACACAAACAAAATCAATGCATCTAGCATGAATAGGGAAACAGCTGACTGGGAAAATCATTGTATCAAATATCTCTGATGAGAGTTTGGTAGCTGATATATTGAGTGTCTCAAAAGTCAATGCAGAATAGATTTAAACTGCAAAAAGATTTTTTGGGACACCATGTTTGTGCACAACGAACAAAAATATATGACTAAAAGTATTGCCCAATAAAGAAATGGTCAATGGACATAAACAAACAGCAAAAGAACAATTGCATACTATTAAAAAGAGAATTATATGAAAGAATTCTCCAAATCACTAACAGTAAGAAAAATATAGACATACTAACATATTATCAGTGGAGCTGGGAGTTGATATAACCATTCTGGAAAACAATTTGGAATTATGCAAATCAGATGAATCAAATCTTTTCACCCAGAAATTCTACTGTAAGGCATATGCCCCAAGGAGCTCATTGACCCCCCCAAAAAAAAAGATACGTTCCATATGTACCAAAATATTTCAGTAGCACTTTTTGTGGTAGCAAAGACCTGAATTCTAAGTGAATGTCCATCAATTGGGAAATGGGTTGAACAGATTGTGCTTTATGAATGTCTTAGAATATGACTTTGCTGTAACAAATAATGACCACAAACAATACAGAGAATCACGAAAAGACTTCCATGAACTGATCCAGAGTAGAAGTAAGGAGATCCAGGAAAACAACATATGTAGTGCTTCCAGCATTGTCAACAGCAAAAATAACCACAAAATTATCAGAATTGAATGTTGTAAAATGATAAAGGACAGGCTTGACCCCAAAGAAGACATATGAGAAGATACCTTCCCCCCCATTCCTTTGCATAAGTCCACGTTTGTGGTTGTGGAATATTATATTTAACATCAAATTTTCCAATATGTTGATCAGGATTGCTGGGGGGTTTTTTTCCCCCTCTGCTTCCTCTTTTTCTTTTTCTTTTTTTATTATTTGTTATAAGGGATGACTAAGGAATAGGAGGGATACAGGTGATGGGAAATCCAAGTTATTATAATAATAATAACAATAACAGCTAACATTTCTATAGCACTTAATGTGTGCCAGACACTGTCCTAAGTGATTTACAATTATTATTCCATTTGATCCTCACAACAACCCTAGGAGATAGGTGTTTTTATTACCCTCATTTTATAGAAGAGGAAACTGAGGTAAACAGAGGTTAAGTGACTTGCCCAGGGTCACATAGTAAGTATCTGAGGCCAGATTTGAACTCAGGTCTTCCTGACTTCAGACCCAGCACTATGTAAAAATAAATTATAGAAATTAAAATCTATTCCAAAAAGATCTCCAGTATGGCACCAAGAACTCCCTCTCAAGGCAACCCATGCTACTTTTAGACAGCTTGACTCATTGAAAAGTTTTTTTCTGTTCAATGAGTCAAAGTCTACTTCTCTGCAGATTCTGCCTAGTACATCTTTTCTTGTCAGCAATATCTTCAATATGGGACTAAATAGATATGTTGTCATGGAGACAGAGCCACTCTAGAAACCCAAAAGACCTGGGTTCAAGTCCCATCTTTGATGCGTAATGGTTCTGTCTTTGCAAGTCTTTTCTCCTGTCAATTCTCTAGGCAACTTTCTAAGACCATGAATTGCAGAGAAGGTGGCTTTTTGTTGTCTTTCAGTAGTTTTAGTCCTGTCTGACTCTCTATGACCCCATTTGGGGTTTTCTTACCTAAAATACTGGAGTGGTTTGACATTTCCTTCTCCAGCTCATTTTACAGATGAGGAAACTGAGGCAATTAGGGTTAAGTGACTTGTCTAGGGTCACACAGCTAGTGTTTGAGACCAGATTTGAACTCAGGAAGATGAGTCTTGAAGGTGGCTACCTGCATTAATAGAATGAGCTTTCTCCCCTGGGGGCTTCCCTATACCATTGAAATCACAGGTCTAATCATTATTCCAGTCCCTAACTTTGACAGCCTTTCAAACATCCAAAGAGAGTGACCCCATCTCCAGGCTTCATTTCCCCAGTCCCTTCTACCAGTTCTAGCCTGGAAGGGACTAGAGATCCCTTCCTCGACTGACCCCCTTCCTTTGAATACTCTTGAGCTTATTCAAGCTCTTCCTAAAATGTGATGCTCAGAACTAAACAAATTTTATAGATATGGCCTGACCAGGGCAGAATACAGGAACACTCACAGTTTTAAACTTTTTTTGTTAATCATAGCAACAAGGGATCATAAGTTTAGAGCTGGAGGGAACCTTGGGGGTCATTGAGTCAATACTCCACATTTTACAGATGAGAAAACATAGACTGAAAAAGGCTGAGTGACTTGACCAGAGTCATACACCTAGTAAGTACCTGAGGCAGGATTTGAACCTAGGTCTCCAATGCTCTACTGACTACTCCAAAGAATTCCAGGAAACCTAGTATTCAAACTCAATGATTTTAAATTGGAATTAAATTATTATGTTTATTATAGGTTTATATTTATCATTGTTATCTATTTTATTTGTTTATATATTTATATCATTTCTTATATTAAATTATTTTGTTTCTCAACTAAGATATTACCTTTCATCTATCCTCTTCTTTTTCTCCTAAGACCTAGACTGTATGCAGCTCCTGTCTGCAATTTGAAACCAAAATTCAAAGCTCTTGAAGCCCCTTTGAAGGTTTATATTTAAAAGAAAGGAGGTTGGGAGAACACAAGACTCAGTAAGAGGAACGGACAAAGGCCACTTCATTTCCTGCATAAATTTCTAAAACCTAAAAAGCATTTTTAAATCCATGAAGACAGACTGCATGAAAAATAAAACTTTGCAGAAAAAAATAAGCTTTGATTTTTTTTTAATGGGCTGTCTTCTATTTATAGAAAAGGTCCATAATTGCTACTGTATTTGCAAATGTGATAAGGATAGCTTTTAAGTTCAGAAAGGATCTTGACCCCGAATCACCTGGGCCCCTCTTGGCTTCCATTCTATTCCCTTTGGTTCTCACTACAGAGTCAGACAGATAGCCCCCAACTTTGGAACTTGTTATCCTCACATAGAGCTGACCAAGCCCTAATCATAGGAACATTGAATGCTGGATGCAAAAGGACTTTAGAGATTATGTGTGGTCAAACTCTGTCATTTTATTAATTGAGAAAGGGAGGCTCAGAGAAGTCAAATTGCTTGCCAGAGATCACATAGCTAGTAAACAGCACAGCTGAGATCTGAATATAGTATTTCTGGCTCCAAATTCCACGATGTTTCCGTTCTACCCTGAGTGGTAGTTTACTGATGCCTTTTATTTTTACATTACATTCTTTTTTTTTTTTAAGACAATTGGGGTTAAGTGACTTGCCCAGAATCACACAGCTAGTAAGTGTTAAGTGTTTGATCTGAGGCCAGATTTGAACTCAGGTCCTCCCGTCTTCAGGGCCGGTGCTCTATCCACTGCGCCACCTAGCTGCCCCTACATTCATTCCTGAATGTACACTTCCCTCTATTCCTTACCTAGCCAGCCTTCCCTTGTAATAAAGATTAAGAGAAAAAAGAGTTCGTCAGAATCCATTGAAACATCAGAAAAGCCTGACAGTATATGCAACATTCCATAGCCATAGTCTCCCATCTCTTGCAGAATGGAGGGAGGTACATTTTCTTGACTCTTGGTTATTTTTATTACACAGGATTCGTCCTCTCATTTTTTTCCATTTTGTCGTTGCTCTTTCCATTTCCATTGTTGTAGTCATTATATATATTGCTTTCCTGGTTCTGTTTTTTCACTCATCATCGGTTCGTATAAGTCGTCTCAGGTTTCTCTGTGAGCTTCATTTTCACAATTTCTTACACTGCAGTTAATATCCCATAATATTTTGTAGTACATGTTTTTTTCCATTTCCTAATGGATCTATTCAGAAGTGGAATAGTAATTTTTGAATTCTATATTCTAGATGTGGAAAGTTAACAAGTCCCATATGCCCAACAACATCTATCTCCAAAGATCTCTTGTCCTCTGATTGTAGAGACCTTTAAATTGGTCTGATGGGAACCGTTGCAATGGCACAATGCCTTTTTGTTTTTATCTTCTCATTTGGTATTGATTTTAACCTTTGTTCTAATCAGTTGGATCTGATGTCATATAGGTGGCTGATTTTAAAATGACTCCCATGTCAGTAAATGGTCAGTAACTGTTAAGAGGAGCAGCTAGGTGGCACAGTGGATAGGGTACTGGAATCAGGAGATTCTGAGTTCAAATCCAACCTCAAATACTCTGATATAGCTGTGTGACCCTGAGCAAGTCACTTAACCCTGTTTGCCTCAGTTTCCTCATCTACAAAATGAGCTGGAGAAAGAAATGTCAAACCATTCCAGTATCTTGCCAAGAAAACCCCAAAAAGGGTCATGGAGAGTCAGACACAGCTGAAAATGACTAAAACAATGAAAACAAATTGTTAAGATATAGTCAATTTTATATTTTTGTGTCTTCATCATGTTCACAGCTCAAATGGATGTCTTTTGCCTTTCTTTGTATGCCCCGTGCTTTACACAGTGCCTGGCTCAATAAATGTTTGTTGACTGACTGACCAAAAGTGTCATAGAAGGAAATACTGAGGACAGAAAAAGGGACGGGTTTAGAGAGAAAAATCTTGAGTTTAGGAAGGTTGGACATTGAGGCTGAAAATGTAAAAAATATATTTTTTTAAATGTCCCACCCCCTGAAATTTATCCAGGGACCTCTTTGGAAGGTCCAAGAATCCCAGGTTAAGAATTCTCAATATAAATGAGGCAGAATTTAGAGAGCTCACAGTTTCATTGGTATAATAATAAGTTGCACAGAGAATGAGTAAAATGACTTTCCCGAGTGTGAAGCAAGAACATATTCACCAGATACTCAGCAAGCGTTTATTAAGCACCTACCATGTACTAGACACACACCAGTCTGGACACTCCTCAAAGATGCAAATGAATGCCCTTGACACCTTTTGCAAACTTTATTCCCCTTTCCTCAACTGGTTTAGCATGTTTGTCCTAAGCATATTCCCAGTTCAGCCAGGGCATGGAAGATGGGAGAAAGGTCTGTCCTCAGAGCTAGGATATTTCTGGATAGGCAGCTGGCCCTGACTGAGAAGTGGCAGAATGTGGCACTCCAGCCAGGGAAACAGTCAACATTTTTTTTTTCTTGTCAGAGATTAAGAAGGAAAAAAGCTGATAGAAGCCAACACTGGCTCTGTGCTGAGTGGTTAGGAGCCTGCAATACCTAAACTGAATTTTTAAATACTCAATATTAACTTTAAAAGACTTACTGATTCCCTGAATGAATTAATTTTTAAAAAATATATTAAGCCTTTACTGTGTGTCAAGGACTAGGGATACAAACACAAAAGCAAAGACAGTCTCTTAGCTCAGGGAGTCTACATTCCAGCCCGTGGAAGGGATTGGTGGCAAGGAAAGGGATCTGTGGACCTGGAAAGCTCTAGGGATGGTAAAGGGCGCTCCAGGGGAGTAGTAGAGTGGCACACCCTTTCCAGGAGTAATGGTCGTATTCATTTGATCGTGGTTCTAGAACTAGATAGAGAGTGGGGGGCAGAGGGTAGTTTGGAGACGGCAAGATGGCTGGCAAGACAATGGCCAAGAGGCAAGGAATCAAGTGAAGCATGGCCAGGTCCTTCCTGGAGACCTACTCTATTCCTTAGAGAAATCAAGTCCAAACGAGGTCCAGCAAGGCCCACGACTGGCTGAATATGTGCCAAGGGCCTGAGAATACTAGATCCTCATTTACATTAGGCTTTCTATATGAATTAGATGCTATCCATTAAATTTTCAAGTCCATAGGCAATGCCTGCCTTCCTCTTTCTTCTTTTTCTGTAATATTCCCCTGGCCTAAGTGACTCTTCTCTTCTGTGTCCCTTTGTCCCAGTTGGGTCAGCTGTGCTAACTGAGAAAAGCTTAATTGGACACCCCCTGTTTTCCTAAATGTAGCCTCCAGTCTTATTACGCAGAATAATTTAGTTGTAGGAATAGACATCCATGTCTATGTGCAGGGGAGAGCCATGTAGCCTCATTGTTACTGCCTTTAGGAATTCTTCAAGCCCCTCCCAAACCTCACTCCTTTTGCCCCCACCCCCCACTGCAGAACTCAGGAATCAGGTTCTTGTAAAAGAAGGACTTGAGAACTTGCCCTCAGAGGGAGAAACAGAGGGACAAATAGACTCAATGGGTATGTTACACTAAGTACCTGGGCACTTGACCAGAAAGTAATGGAGACTCATTTGGGTGAGTTTTTAATTCACTAATGAGTGCCCAAGTAATCAGCTGCTTCTTCTATCCCTGAGCCCTCAAAATGCATCTTCTATTCTTTGTCATAGAAGAGGAGGATTGGCATGGGGAGGCTGGACAGGAGGCTTGTACCTTGTAGAGACATGTCATTCTGGAACGTTCTGTACCTCTACCAAGCATAAAACAAAAAGCAGAGGGCCGAGGACTGCAGCAGGGGCATCTGTAGTTAGACGTCAGGGCCAAATTACCAAAAGACTTTAGTAGGCTGAATCTATGGGGGCTCTTAAGGATGGGAGATAGAATCATCTGTGTGGGTTTGGTTAGTCCAGTTTTCCAGAAATGTGGTGGGGGTAGAGAGGAGAGGGGGGGGAGAGAGAGAGAGAGAGAGGGAGAGAGAAAGAGAGAGAGAGACAGAGAGAGACAGAGAGACAGAGACAGAGAGAGAGACAGAGACAGAGACAGAGAGAGAGAGAGAGACAGACAGACAGACAGACAGACAGAGAGACGGACAGACAGAGAGACAGACACAGAGACAGAGAGGAAGGAGAGGGAGAGAAGAGAAGAGGATAGGAGAGAATGAGAGAGGGAAGACAGAGAGAGAGAGACAGGGAGACAGAGAGAGAGAGATACTAGTGCATATGAACAGTGGGACCAGATGGTTCTTGGAAGGCTCTTCCAAACTCAGGGTTTATTTAAGGTTCAGAACTCTCTGTAACAGTTAACACTCAAACTTCTATTCTTTCCTAAAGTCTGCCCTTGGTCCTCTCCTCATCTCTCTCCACATCTTCTCTCTCTTTGTTATATACTCCAGATATGGAAAGTTAACAGATTTCTCATGTCCAGTATCATCTATCCCCAGCTGGATCCTTTTTGCCCTCTGATTTTGGAGACCTTTAAATAGGTCTCCAGTTGAATGATTTCACTCACTCCCATGGCCTCAATTACAGTCCTATGTAGATGATGACTAAATCTGTATTCTTGCTCCCAGGGTCTCGCTTATGCTCCCGCCCAACTTGTTGCTAGCCATCTCTTCCTAGATGTCTTATTGGCACCTCAAACTAAACCTGCCCCAAACAGGTGGGCTCCTCATTTGTAGCAGGTGAGGAGAAGGAGGAGGATTCCTGAGAGAGTCCAGGGGAATTGAAGCATGGTTAAGGTCCTTCCTAAAATGATGATGGGGGGTGTGAGGGGAGGAGTCACCAATGACAAGCAAGCAAGAAGTAACAAGAAGCAATGATGAGATGTGATTAAGTCCAATCAGTGTATTTTGCCTGAAGTCATTCTGCAGTGCTGGGAGGGGAAACATTAATTTGGTATACTCAGAAGACTGGACCAGGAGCATGGTATGCTGGAAAGACCACTGGATTTGAAGTTAGAAGATCAGGATTCAAATGCCAACTGTGCCATTTACAATTGTGTATAACTTGGGGCAAATCACTTCTCTCTAATCTTCAATTTCCTTGTCTACAAAATGAGGAAGTTGTACTATGGGATCTACCCAAGCTACACTCAGATACAGAATCTATGAGACCATTTTCCAGGAGACCCTGAAGGAATTACAAACAATCCAACAGTTTTGAGAGACAGCAACCAGGAAGATGCTTGTTTGCTCAAGAATTGCTGGGAGCCATCTGTATGTCAAGGCCTCTTTACTCACGAAGGACTAATGGACCTAAGCTGGTGCTACTAGCAACATGCAGGCAGAGGTCTACCGACGAGTCCTGCTTAAGAGGAAGAAGATCAAACATGCTAAGATTATCTTATAGGCTTGTAATTTAGTTGCTGCTCTCCAAGCACATCAATGCTGATGGCTCAGGAGCATGTCAGGTGGTAAGGGCAGTGCTCCATACTGTCTTTAAAAGAAAATTCTGAACTTAAATACCAATTTTTAAAAAAGGATTTCTATACACACAGCAGAACACAAAAAGAGGATTGTATATGCAACCGTGAATCTCTATTTCATTCACTTGATTTTTAAAATGTATACAATAAATTCTACATGTTATTTTCAAAATTATCCTACTTATCCATGCATCCTTCTGAATTTCCTTTTTTGTCTTCTGTACCTTAAAAAAGTGTAAAAATGGCCCATTTTTTTGGCATCACTATTGCTAGCCTCTGCTTCCTCATAGACTCTCCCCAATTACCTGAGAGAAAAGGTGGGGAGAGCCCTTTGTAACAAATCATTGCTTGATACACTTAATATTCTTCTCCCCTTTCCTCAGTGGTATAGCTGATTTCCCAAGTGCCTTGTTACCCAAGTAACAGTCTGGTAGTCTAATTCACACTAAAATATTAAGGACTGATAATAGGTAAGTATGGCATTTTCAAAGAGATTGCGTGGCTGAAACAGTGCCTTAACTTAAAAGAATTAATCTCTAATGGTAGAATTTGAAGCTAATAAGAGAGTTTCAAAGTAGGGAGAACTAACTGGAATTCTTTAAATCATACCTCCAAATAACTCAACTACCCAAAAAACTACCCAACTACGCAAAAAAAGCCAGTCCTCATAGGAGTCAAAGTAGCCTTATAAGAGGATAAGCTTTCACTGGGAAGTTTCCAGACTATGTAAAGATGTATTTCCTGTGGGTTTATTCCATCTTCTAAGAGACCTACATTAACATAGTCCTGAGGGCCAGGTCCCAAAAATGATTTCCTCAGCCTCAGAAAGTTTGTTAGTGGTATCTAGTTAAGTCTAAGGTTGGATACCCTGACAAGTGGCAGCATCATGGATGTGATGGCAGCCAAGTAGTGGAGTGGGTACTTCTTAGATATTTAGCCCTGAATGAGCCACTTAACCTGCCCATAGCCTCAGTTTCCTCAATGGTAAAATAGAGATAATAGTGCCTACTTCAGGGAGGTGTTCTGAGGATCAAATGAAATAACTTAGGTAAAGAGCTTTGCAAACCATAAAGTGCTATTTAAACACTGGTTATTTTATTATGTAAGAGCCAATGAGTTGGGAGTCAGGAGGCAGTACCCAGGCACAGCCATTGATTGTGTGACCTTGGGCCATGCATTCTATGTCTTTGAGGGTTTATTTCCTCATATGTGAAATAATGCACTTCTCCAGAGGCCCCTTAGAATGAGAGGCAGCTTGGGGCTCTGGAGGGCAGTGGGAAGATTAGGAATACTTTCCAGTGAGTTGAATTAGATTGCTTGAGAGGTAACATGGAGTGAAAGCCATTTCATATTGGTGGCCCAATAGATACTGTGCTGATCCTGGAGTCAGAAAGACTTGAGTTTAAATCCAGCCTCAGATGCTTACTAGCTGTGTGACTCTGGGCAGTCCATTTAAACTCAATCTACCTCAATTCTTTCATAAATAAAATGGGGATGTGGGCCGCTAGATGGTGCAGTAGATAAAGTGCTGGCCCTGGAGTCAGACTCATCTTCCCGAGATCAAATCTGGCCTCAGATACTTACTGGCTGTGTGATCCTGGGCAAGTCCCTTAACCCTGTTTGCCACAGTTTCCTCATCTGTAAAATGAGCTGGAGAAGGAAATGGCAAACCACTCCGGTATCTTTGCAAAGAAAACCTCAAATGGGGTCATGAAAAGTTGGACACGGCTGAAAAAATGATTGATCAACAAAACAGGGATAATAATAGCACCTATCTCCACGGTTGTTATGAGGATCAAATGAGTTAATATTTTTAAAGTTCTTTGCAAACTTCACACATGTTTATAAATGATAGTGATGATGATGATGATGATGATGATGATGATGATGACGATAGAAAAGAAGACTGGGGTTCAAATAGTGATTCTATCACTAAATATATATATATATATATATATATATACATATATATATATATGTATATATATATATATATATATATACATATATATATATATATGTATATATATGAGTTTTAACAAGTCATTTAATCTCTCTGGGCCCCAGTGTCCTTAGCTATACAATGAGGGGTTTGAGTATAGGATCTCTGAGGTCCCTTACAGACTTTTAGGATCCTTTGATCTGCAGACCTCCAAGTTTCCTTCCAGTTGTTGCAGCTGATGGCACCTCAATTGAACCATGAGAATTTTAGGCTATTTCTTCATGGGCAAAGTGAAGTACATTAAAGCTGGCTCTCAATTATCCACATTCTGGTTTCCATTTTCACATCAGAGACTGGCTTCCCTCCTACACAGACCTCATCATCAGCATCCACCTATCTACCAATACTTATTGGCCATTTACCATCAGAAAGGTGCTAACAAGGTTAGGGAGTGTATCTGGGCCACCTTCCCACCCAATTGTAAGTCACCATGTGCTCAAGGGAATGAAAATCCTTTTTTCAATTTTAGCCTGAGCCAATATTAGCAAAAACAGGGAAACCCGCTAGGGAAAAGTCACATAATCATTTCAAAAGACCGATCTAAATGACTTTCAGGTTACCTAGTGTTCTCAATAGCTTAACTTTCTCACACTGTGACAGAAAATTGAGATTTTGTTGTATTTGTCACTGCTCTAGAGAATGGGTATCATGTGGTCAAACTAGAGGGTGGAGACGTGGTGTGAGAGAGGCAATATCACTGCCTGCTTGTTCAAAGTTTCTGCAAACAGTAAGACCCCATTCCTGCCTTTCTTCTCACAGGCTCTGGATGCTTCTTTCAGTCAACATTGTTGACCCCTATCCTACCCTTCCAGAGACACAGCTCAAATCCAAAAGAGATAAGAACCAGACATTGTAGGAAACTTGAGGAAAAAAAAAAGAAATTGCCCAGTGACTGTGCTTCTGGGGTTCCCCCCGAGGAACTCATGCAGTCCTTTTGGATGAGGCATTTCCAACCCTAGAGATCCAACCTGAAATGTGATAGCAGTGATGGGGCTTCCTAATGGGGGAGGGGACTGGATCAAGGGTATCATGGTTCCCGCCTGCCCATTTGTTTCTTTCAAGAGATGCTCTGTCTCAGAGATATTCCAGGGATGGGAAAAATAGCAAGTGCACAGTTGTGTTCATTAGCCAGGCAAGCTGCTTAGCTGACTGAGAGACAGTGTGTGGGAGCTCCGAGGTGGGTAGGTGCCTCTTCTTTTGCCAGTTTTGGGGTACATCCAGTGCTTTTCCCACCTTTCTTGTCTGAAGCTTTGGGAAGCTCTGTACCGGGGGTGTTGGGGTAGGCAGCATGCCGGGGAGACAGCTTCAGTCTGGGGATCTTGGTGCTGACTGTCCCCCACTTCTGTCTGCCTGCAGAACACATACACCAATGCAGACAAGCTCCTAGAGGCAGCCGAGCAGTTGGCACAGACTGGAGAATGTGACCCAGAGGAGATCTACAAGGCAGCTCGGCACCTGGAAGTCCGAATCCAAGATTTCGTGCGCCGGGTGGAACAGCGGAAGCTTCTCTTGGATATGTCTGTCTCCTTTCACACGCACACCAAAGAGGTAAGAGGGGGAAAGGGGATACAGCTGTGCCCACCCATGAAGAAGAGCACGGTGTTGTATAGAGCCCTGGGTCTCCATGGGAGCCATAGGTCCATGGGGGTCCTCACCTGGTTCAGAGGCTAGTCTATCGCAATATTGATGTTTCTAATATGACATATATACATATCATGTTAAGAGCTATATTTCTGTTCATGCCATTGATGCCATGGATTTACAATTTACTCATGGCCTCTCTCACTGAGGCCTCATCAGACACAGCTGCCCTTTCAACCCTAGTGAGATGTGTGTGTGTGTGTGTGTGTGTGTGTGTGTGTGTGTTGGGGTAATAGGGCCAGTGGGATCAGGGGGTAGAGGATCCATGGGTCTTATGCTCTGGTGGAATGTTCTTCAGAAGGAAGTAGATGGAGGAGACCCACTGGACTAGAGCAGACCCTTGTAGAGAAAAGATGTGGCAGGCAGAGAAACTAGTTCCCACTTTTCTTTTGTAGGCTCTCTGTTCTGATACAGCCAAGAGAATATGGTATAATGCAATCTTTATAATCTATGCTAATAAAAAGAGGCAAGAAGATGGAGTAGTGGGGTACAATGGAAAGAGAAGTGAATTTCAAGTTAGAAGGTCTGGGTTCAAATCCCTTTCAGTTACTCAATAATACATGTGCAATTGTGAGCAAGTCACTTAACCTCTCTAGACCTCAGTTTCCTCATCCATAAAATGAAGGTGTTGACTAGATGACTGCTGAGGTCCCTTCTGGATCCAAATTTATGATCCTTGAATCCCATGACTTCTAACATCCCTTTAACCTCTCAATTAGCTGGCCTGTGCTCCCCAGAGATTATCATGTTTGGTCTTGAAGGATATTTTGTGGTATTTTTTTTCTTTTGTAAAATAGGAGGTTTAACTTTCCTAATGATGTTTTCTTCAGAGTGATGTTAAAATGAAGTTATATATCCCCTGATAGTCAAGGGAAGAGGCCAGAGGTGTGCTAAGTTCTGGGGGTATGGGGTGTGTGTGGTGGGGGTGGAGGGACCAACATGGGATCAAGGCATGGATTAGAAAAGTCATGGATTATTAGATCTGGATGGGACCAGAGAACTCATCCAGGCCAAGTCCAATTACCTCATTCTACAGATGAGGAATCTGAGTCCCAGGGAGAGGAATTCCCTTGCCCAAAGTCACATCCAGTTGTAAAGTGCTAGAGCTCTCAGGATGAGTTGAGAGGGAGAAACTTCCCTTCGAAAGTGACTGTGGTTTGGGTTATGTTCTTGTCTGGAGTGGCCCACCAGGGAGGCAGAGAAAACTGCAAATCGGGCATTGCCCTTCATTCCAGATTAACGGGAAACTTTGAAAGCTACAGCTCTTTGCCGCCTTTTACAATAACACTAATGACAGATGAACTCATTAGGCATAAACATCCCTGACTGCCCCCAGGAATTCAACTTAATGAAGTATTAATTAATGTGTGAATGTTACCCAGGAAAAAAAGGAATTAAAGCTATTTAATTAAGTTGATTTTTAATTTTTTGAAATGTCTGAGTCGAGAGAGATGGGCTGTGGCTGTTTCCCTGAGTGGGAATGCAAATCCGAGCCGCTCCCTATCAAGATAAAACATGAAAAGATAATGTTTTCTCCCTGGAGATTCCCAGTGCAGATGCAGAGGGGATATCATGGAAGCTAACTTTGCATCTTTTTCCTCTAAGACCTAAGGCCTCTCTGCTGAGACTATCTGTAAAGCAAGGGGATTAGTTCTAATCTTTGTTTTCCTGCCTGGCTGCCTGTTTGCATGTGGCCTACCTGATTCTCAAAGATGATCTCAGAAACCAAAGGCATGCATACTCTCTTAGCAATCTAAGTCTGTCCTAAAGGGAATCAAATACAAGGGAACAACAGGCATGTAATGTGTATAGCTGTCATTCTGTGTATGTACATGCAGGCGTGTGTTGGGGAAGATGAAGACGGGGCATATTGGATGAAGCAATACCCACAAAGATGTATCCCTGGAAGTGGGATTTACTTCTGCCTTCCTGAGTCCTAGTGCTTGGATTAGAGGTGAGAGAGACTGAGACAGAGACAGAGACACAGGGACAGAGAGTGAGACGGGAAAAACAAAGAGACAGAACAAAGACAGAGAGAATTAGAGACACAGAGAAAGAGACAGAGAGAGGAAGAGAGACAGAGACAGATTAAAACAGAGAGACAAAGTCAAAGAGAATTAGAGACAGAAGCAGAGACAGAGTAGAGAGACAGAGATAGGCAGAGTAGAGAGACAGAGATAGACGCAGTGAGAGAGAGAGAGAGAGAGAGAGAGAGAGAGAGAGAGAGAGAGAGAGAGAGAGAGAGAGAGAGAGAGAGGGAGAGAGAGGGAGAGAAGCTCAGTTTGTTTCTTCCTTCACTGGCTTTAATTAGATTCTGCCATTTGTCAGTTGGTGCAAACTGTTATAACAAGTCCCTGTATATCACCTGCCTCCTCACCCACTCTTTTCTCTCTTTTTGGATTCCTTCTTCTTCCCTTTCTTGCCTCCTTCTTCCTTCTCCCTTTCCTTCTTCTCTTTTTCATCTTTTTTCTTTTCTCGTCCCCTCTCTTTGCTTTCAGTTTCATCTTTCCTTCCTCCACCTTCTTTTGTGCCCCCTTCTTTGCCTTCTATTCTCTCCTTTCCCCTTCCTTCTTCTTTTCTTCCTATTAATGGAATTGACACAAAAGGAGGCATATTACAACGTGGCTTGTTGCTACATTCTAAGGACCACTGGGCCCTGCCATTTGACTTGCAACTGAAACCTCCTCTATCAGATATATAGATATAGATATAGATATAGATATAGATATAGATATAGATATAGATATAGATATAGATATAGATGTAGATATATAGATATAGATATAGATATAGATATAGATATAGATATAGATATAGATATAGATATAGATATAGATATAGATATAGATATATAGATATACACACACACATATACATATATATATTGTGTGTGTGTGTGTGTCTATGTGTCCATGTGTCCTCAATTAGAATGTGAATTCCTTGAAAGGAGGAGCTGTCTTACTTTTCTATTTGTATACTCAATGTTTAGTACGGTGCTTTGCACACAGTAAGTGTTTATTATATGTTTTTTTTTCATTTATTTGTCTGTTTTTTCTTTTCATGTTTGAAGATTGAAAGGCAAGATCAGTAGGGAGGCAGAGGTTGAAGAGGCTGGAGAGAGAGAGGGAGAGTGACAGGGGTGAGGGGGTGGGAGAGAGGCTCAGTTGTGGGCACCAGATACTTTAGCCGCTGGGAAGGGGCAGATTCAAGAGTTTACAGGTGGACTTCTCTTCAGGAGAAGATGAAACTCTTCATCTAAAACTGGAGAAAAGGATGGAAAGAGAAAGACAGAAATATATTTAGTTGAAAAGATGGAGAGGTAAGACTTGAAGCAAGATAGCCTCTAATCAAAATTCATGAGGCCTCATGAAAAGAACACTCAATATGACATGAGAAAACCTAAGCTCAGCACCTTGCTGTATTGCTTGCTACCTGTGTAACTTTGGGCAAATCGCTTTACCTTTCTGAGCCTCAAATTCCTCATCTGTAAAATAATGACTTGACCTTCCAGCTCCAAATCCTAAGAACTACTGAGCAAAATAGGAGGCCAAAATTATCTGACAAGCCCTAAGGAAAAGGGAAGGGGTTGTGGACTCAAGAAGAACAGAGAGATTTGGAACAGCCCCCATGAGCAGAATTCTAGACAGTCAGTGAGAGACTGGGGAAAGGAATGTCAGGCAGCAGCAAATGCCCCGGGGAAGCTGACATCATGAGTTTGTCCTGAGCCAGGTCTGCCAAGCTTCGTGCCTCTCTTTGGCAATCCTGGATGTTCTGAAGGCAGAAGCAAAGGAAGCTGGTCATGAAGACTGTCCAGGGTTGGAGACTGGCATTGTCAGGCGTGGCGGGAAGCCACTCTTTGACCAGTCCTTCAGTGCTAATTCTATCCCTTGCCTGCTATAGATGCTATATAGAGGCTATAGATGAAAGGTCCTACACACAAATTTCCTTGTTTTACAGTGTCTCTACTGGTTGGTCTTCCCTTTTCCCAATTGGCCCCTACCCCCAAAAAAAGAGGACCCAACCTTAATCTCTCCAAGGAAAGATTCCATTATTCTTTGTCAATTGTAAAATTGATGAATTACACCCAAGATTGTGGGCAGAATATAAAGCATCAGACCTGGAGTCAGGAACACCTGAGTTCAAATCCAGCCTCAGACACTTACTAGCTGTGTGACCCTGGGCAAGTCATTTAATCCTGTTTACTTCAGTTTCCTCATCTGTAAAATGAGCAGAGAAAAAAATGGCAAACTACTCCCGTATCTTTGCCAGGAAAACCCCAAATGGGATTATGAAGAGTCAGACATGATTGAAACAACTGAATAATAATAACCTGGGATTGCATTTTGACACTGAGTTTTGTAAAGTAGGTTGGAGAGTAGATAGGAGAGAGACAAACAGAGGCCAGGGAAGTCGATAGTTTGCAAACTGAAATGTGCACATGCAGATCTTTGGGGCTTTTACTTAAGAGCAGTACCCTTCCCTGTATTTGAAATTGGATTCTATGGTATACCATCTCTGAATCTATGATCTGACATTGTTTCTTTCTAGGATTGGCACTAAATACTGCCACCAGGTTTAATTTCAATTTCACTGATTGACAGGAACCCTGAGAGTTCAATTTCTGACTCTTCCTGCTAATTCTAGCTCTGTCTTTCTTGCCAGTGGTAGGGATGGTATCAGTGCTTCAGCCATAACCTCTCCTCATGGCTAAGCACAGAATGGAGTACAGTGATGATGTAGTGAATATGATGAGTGTGTTTCACCTGGATCCTTAATCTATCTTCCATTATTCCCCATGGCCCTTTTTTCTACCAAACCCAAACACTGCAACTCCCACCCTTTCCTCCACCACTGATGCTGAAGTAAGGTGATCCATTCTCTGTCTAATTAACCTGAATTGACTCCACTACAGTAATAGTCCCCTTGCCTAGTTAAGTCTTTAACAAGCTAGAGATCATTGCATGAGACTTAGTGGCTACCATAGAGCCCTTGTCCCTGCTTTCAGCCCACTTTTCTCATAGCTATCATCTAGGGAATAAACGCCTGTAGAGATGACGTCTGGCAAGTGCCTCTGCCTCCTGAGCAGCCACAACTCCTGAAAACCTGGCAAAGAAGGTTCTCACCACCAAAAGTGTTGGCACTGTCAAATGATGGAATGTGAGGAACACATGCAGTTTTACCAGTGGAAAAACAATAAAGAAGAAATATTGCCTTCTGCTTCTTTTTTTGCTATACCCTAAGAACCATTAGACCTTCCCATCTGATCTTCAGTAGAAACCTTCTATACCTATTGCCTCATTCATTCATTCATTCATTCATTCATTCATTCATTCATTCATTCTTTATAATGTGAGCACTTCTACAGCAGGGACTGTCTTGTTTTTCTCCTTCTGTCCCAAGGGTTGGCACACTGATTTGCAGATAGTGAATGCTTAATAAATGTTCCTTTCTGGGTTGGATGGAGCTACCTGAGGCTTATCCCCTAAAGGATAAGCCTGGAAGGCAAACTCAATCCATCAAGGCTGGATTTGGTGGTCCAATTCTTCCCCTTCCCATCAAGTACCACTTCTGCTTAATTTCACAGCAGGAGTTAGGGATAAATGGCTAGAAAACTGGACTAGGAAACAAGATGCTTTGTTTTTGCTTCCCTGGGAATCTTTTCTGCTGTAGGAACTTAAGTCAGGTGCTTAATCTTTTTCTACTGGAATTTTTCACTTATAATCTGCAGTGGATAATGTCTTCCACTTTATGGTGCCTTCCAGTGTCAAACAGACATCATTTTGGGATTATCAACTGCTTCATATCATCTGCACCTCTCCTCTCCTCAGCCAGTACCAATAATTAAGAGTTTAGTTGGATGTCATTACAAGATGTTGTCATTTCCCTGGAACAAGAAAAAAAATCTCCTTATAGGTTTTTTTTTAAAAAGAAATTGAGTTATAAAATCTCCACCAATGACCTAACATAGACTTCCTGTCCAGAACAGGGTTTATAGTATTAGTTTTGCCTCCTTACTGAATCATAGGTCTATTCTAATCAGGATAAGAGTCGAGGCCACTGAAGAGAAGGATGAAATAGAGATAATCTCCAGACTAATTTCTTTTGCAAATTTTCTTTGAAATCACTTCTTAATCCTATTAGGTCTATTATTGCTTTGTGAGGGGATTTCTTGGAGGGTCCTTGGAGAGCCTTGGCCACTGAAGGATTAAAAGCTTCCAGTCAGGGATGGATGACCCAAATTCAGATTGGATAGTTTGTTAATTCCACAGCTCTTGTCCTTTGGAGGTCATATCTTAGTACATATGATCTCCCTGTGTGGTCAAGACCTCACTTCATATTGCGACTGTTTTTAAAGTAGCCTTCCTTTCTCTTATAGTGGGACACATATCTGGACTCTGGCTTCGCCCAAACTATTGACTATTTTGGTGGGATAGGGTAAGGCAGGCCTCAGACCTTGGGCACAGTTCATTGGCCTGGTGTGATGGGGATGGGGATAAGGGAGGGAGAAGGCATGGAGAATGGTTCCCCAGCTCCTGTTTTCTTTCTTTTCCTCTCTTCCATGGCAATTCTGGAATCTGTTATTTTAAAAGCCCATTCAAAGTAGTGTGGGGATTGTCTTTTAAAATGCGTGTTTAAAAAAAAATGAATACTGGAATAAATCCCTTCAGAAAGCACCGCAACACAGGTCCTCCCAAGGAAGCCTAATTAAATATGGTCCCTTTCCCTTTCTTTCCTTACTTGTAGATTTTTCTCTTCAATCTAAACTCCATGACTAACTTTTTGCTGCACCCCACCCCAACTCCTTCCCTTCCCTCCCTTTCCTGACGATTTCAGCTTCCAGATAATCAAGTTGGCAGAAAAGAAGGAAATCCTACAATGTGAGCTGAATCAGTCTTTGAAAGGTAAAGAAGTCCAAAGATAGAGAGTGGGCCTATGGTTTCAGAAACAAACAGCTATATTCTCTGTCTCCATCACCAAAGACATAGCCACTGATCATAGAGATGAAAGTGGATGGCTGAAACCTAAGGAGAGAAAATAGTCTCTTCATAAATATTCATTTGCTAGCTGTCAGGTTTGGGGTATAGGGGTGGGACAGAGAGGAGAAGGTCTTTTCTTTCCTCCTGGTATGAAGGTGGCGGACCAATTAATAATCTCAGCACAGATCTTAAAGGCGCAACTGATAGATCAATTGTGTCCATGCCATGGTTGTCAGCTCTCGGCAAATATAGCTGCCAATTAGTAGGTTAAATTTGAGAAACAAATAGGCCTTCCCCTCCTTTAGTTACCCCTTAGTCTGTTTAGCTGTGTTCACAAACAAGCTACATTTGGCTTGTCTTCTGAGATAGCCTGGCTTCTCTCTCCCCCCTCATGTCTGCTCACTTTCAGAGTCTTGGTTACAGCACGACTCTAGGGCAGTGGGTCACAGCAGGCTGGCTCTTCTTAGATATTTTGGTTCTTTATCAGGGTCAGCTTTCCCTAGAGTGTGATTTGAGGGGCCAGGAAAGTCTGACCTGCTTAAAAATGCCCTTTTCCCTACCATCCTGTCTAGTTGCTTAAGTCATGCGCTGTTATTTCTGCTTCTTTGGATTAAGGCTGCTCTTAAATCTAGTCCTTACCTGGAAGCAGGTAAAACATCCATTAGAAGGCATCAGTATATTAGCGTGGGTTCATTTCTAGCAGGTAGGTGGCACAGTGGATAGAGTGTTTGACTTGGAGTCAGGAAAACATGAACTTACATCCTGCCCCAGACGCTCCCTAGCTGTGTGACTGAGCAAATCATTTGAGATCAGTTTCTTCATCTGTAAAATAGGATTAATAGCACTTACCTTACAGAGTTATTTCTTTTCTTTTCTTTTTCTTTCTTCTTTTTTTTTCTTTTTTTTCTTTTTTGGCTAGTAAATAGGGTTAAGTGATTTCCCCACTGTCGCATAGCTAGTAAGTGTCAAGTGGCTGAGGCCAGATTTAAACTAAGGTTCTCCTGACTCCGGGGCTGGTGCTCTACCCACTGAACCAGCTAGCTGCCCCTTTACAGGGTTATTTCAAGGATCAAAAGAGATCACATTATGCAAAGCTTTTTGTAAACCTTAAAGGGGTATATAAATACCAGCTATCTAGTAGTAGTAGTAGTGGTGGTGGTGGTAATAGTAATAGGAGGAGGAGTGGTAATAGTAGTAGTAATAGTAATGGTAGTAGTAGTAGTAGCAGTAGTTTTAATAGTAATAGTAGTAGTGGTAATAGTTGTGGTGGTGGTGGTAGTAGTAGTAGTAGTGGAGGTAGTAGTAGTGATAACAATAGGAAGAGGAGGAGAAGTGGTAATAGTAGTAGCAGTAGCCGTATCTGTGGTTGTAGTAGTAGTAGTACTAGTACTAGTAATGATAATAGGAGGAGGCAGAGAAGTGGTAGTAGCAGCAGTAGTAGTAGTAGTAGTAGTAGTAGTAGCAGCAGCAGCAGCAGCAGTAGTAGTGATTAGATAACTGTCACCTACTGAAGAAAAAGGTCCTTGAGAAAAAGGATACCCGACAAGTAACTTGTTTTTATTTTTTTCTTCATAATTTAATATTTTATTTCCCCCAATTAAATGTAAAAACAATTTTAACATTAATTTTAAAAATAGTTTTGAGTTCCAAATTCTTTTCCTCTCTCCCTCCCCTCCCCCTTCATTGAAAAGACAAGCGGTTTGATATAGGTTATGACAAGTAAGTTTTAGTAAGAGAAATTCAGGAAGGGTCTAGAACGTGAAATTGGGTCAGTTAGTCACCAAGAATTTATTAAGCACCTAATAAGTTCTGTGTACTGTGCTCAGTATTAGGGATGTATAGAAAGGCAAAAAAAAGCAGTCTGTGCCCTCTAGGAGCTCACAGTTTAATGGGGTGAGACAACATGCAAACAACTTGTATAAACAAGATATACACAGGATAAATTAGAGATAATCTCAGAAGGAAAGCACTGAGATAAAGGAGGACTGGAAAAGACTTCTGGCCGAAGGGTGGACTTCAGCCAAGACTTGAAGGAAGCCAGGGAAGCCAGGAGGGAGAGATAAGGAGGGAGAGAATTCCAGCATGGGGGACAGCCAGGGAAACTGCCCAGAGTCAGGATCGAAAGAGTCCTATCTAAAGCACACCAAGGAGGCTAGTGTCTCTGGATTGCAGAGTATTTGGAAGGGAAGGGGGGAGGATGTAAAATATAAGATGATTAGAAAGGTAGAAAGGAGCCAAGCCAAGCAGAAGATTTTATATTTTATCCTGGAGGCAAAAGGGAACCTCGAGAGTTGTTTGAATAAGAGGGTATCCTAGTCAAAAATGACCCTTTAAGAGGATCTCTTTGACAGCTTAGTGGAGGATGGACTAGAGTGGGAAGAAGCTTGAGGCTGGGAGACCAAGCAGGAAGCTACTGCAATGGTCTAGACATGAAGGGCTGTGGGCCTGCCCCTCAGTGGTGGCAGTATCAGAGAAAGAAGGAAGTGTAGGTGAATGATGCTGTGAAAGGAGAAGCTAGTAGGAAGGCCTTGGCAATGGGTTGTATAGGGGGGTAGAGTGAGAGAATAAAAATGACTCCTAGAAAATCTGTGGATCTAGGAGAATGATGGTACCCTCAACAGTGACATGGGAGTCAGAAGAGGGGTGGACTTAGAAGGAAAGGTAATGATTTTACTTTGGATGTGCTGAGTTCAAGATGTCTACAAGACATCTGCTTTATAATATCTAATTGAGAATAAATGATAGGAGATTGAAGATCAGGAAAAGGTTTTGTTCAGTCATTCAGTTGTATCTGACTCTTCATGATCCCATTTGGGGTTTTCTGGAGTGGTTTATCTTTTCCTTCTCCAGTGCATTTTACAGGTGAGGAAACTGAGGCAAACAGGGTTCAGTGACTTGCCCAGGGTCACAGAGCTAGGAAGTGTCTGAGACCAGATTTGAACTCAGGTCTTCCTGACTCCAGGCCTGGTGCTTTGTCTACTGTTCCATTTAGCTGCCCTAGGAAAAAGGCATAGCTTGAACAAAAGACTTGGGAATCATCTGCATAATGATGATATTTTAATTCATGAGAGCTGATGTGATCACCAAGTGAAATAGTATAGAAAGAGAAAAGGGCCTACAGCAGAATCTGGGGGACACTCATGGCTAGCAGGGGTGACCTGGCTGAATATCCAGCAAAGGAGACTGATGACCAGTCAGGCATGGAAGAGGAGAACCAGGAGAAAACAGTGTCATAAAAACCTAGAGATAAGAGTTTTAGTATACACAAGAGAAAGTGACCAACAGTGTCAAAGGCTGCAGAGAGGTCAAGAAGAAAGAAGATTGAGAAAAGGCCATTCGATTGGGTGATTAAGAGATCACTGGCTGGGTGGGCTGCTGAAGCATTGAGCCCTGGGCAAGCAGGGACCTAGAAAAGTGCCTAGAAGGAGAGACCCTGACAGGGAGAGGAGAGAGGGGAGAAAGGTTGGAAGGGTTGTTGTCTCAGGCGCATTTCCTCTATTTCAGCAATTTAAGTGCATTGCTGATGCCGTACCAGCATTACGATAACCTAGAGTGAAAGGGATTTATGCTGTTGTTATTGTTGTTCAGTCACGTCTGATTCTCCATGACCCCATTTGGGGTTTCCTAGGCAGAGATACTGGAGTGGTTTGCCATTTCCTTCTCCAGCTCATTTTAAGGAGGAGGAAACTGAAGCAAACAGGGTTAAGTGACTTGCCCAGGGTCACACAGTTACTAGGTGTCTGCGGCCAAATTTGAACTCAGAAAGAGGAGTCTTTCTGATGCTGAGCCCAGCACTGTCTATCTGCTTGAAAGGGATTTATAGGGGTTCTGCTTACCAGCCAGGAAGCAATAAGAGAGTGCCTATTTGCTTATGATAAAATGCAAAGTAAACCTCCCCTAGGGGGTTCAGATAGACAAGGACAGGTCTATCAGATAGAGGGGAAGTAAGAACGTAAGGAGTGCTGTTCTGGGTCAGACCTCTGGTTCATCCAGCCCAGTCAGCTATTGTAGGCTGGGCCAGACTTAGGCTCGTCTTGAAAGTCAAGCTCAAGACTGGAAAAAGATGAGATGCATATAGGCTGTATCTAACAGATAAGAATGGAAGTTTTATTTGGTGATAGCATGGGCAAGGAATATTCAGCAAAGATACAACACTGTCTCAGATAGGCACAAACCCCCTTGTTTCCAGAGAGAAGCATATCTGTTCAGCAGTGAGTGACAATACCCACAGCAGTCGGACATCTGCCACGTCTGAGGGCACTGACTCTGTGTGGGCTGGCCTTGCTTTACCTTACACTCGATACTCCCATTGCCCTATTTCATGTTTCTTGCATAAGATACCCCATCTCCTGATTTCATGCCTTTTTTTACTAGCCATTCCCCATACCTGGGAAGCTCTCAGCTCTCCTTCAAGTCACTTCCAATCATTCTGCAGGAGGCCTTTCCCATTCCTCCTGCTATTGTCTTTCCTCTGAGAAATTTCCATTTGCCCTGTATCTATCTTGTATATATACATAGTGACTTGAATATTCTTTCTCCCATTCGAATGTAAGCTTCTTGAGATCAGGGACTGTGTTATTGCCTTTCTTTGTATCCCCAGCTCAGTTTAGTACCTGGCACATAGTAAGTAATGAATACTTATTGATGGACCATCTGACTTGCCCAAGATTACACAATTAATCTGTAGCAGAGCCAGGATTAAAAGCCAGGTCCTTCTGACTCCACATCCACTACTTTCTTTCACTACCCCATATACTTTTCTTCTGTAACCATTTGGAGGACTCGGTAGCTTTGACAGTGTTTTTTGTTGTTGTTCAGTCTCGTCTGACTCTTTGTGACCCTATGGACCATAGCATGCCAGGCTCTTCTGTCCTCCACTGTCTCCTGAAGTCTGTCCAAGCTCATGTTTGTTGCTTCCATGACACTAGCTATCCATCTCGTCCTCTGGTATCCCGTTCTCCTTCTGCCTTCGATCTTTCCCAACATCAGGGTCTTTTCCAACAAGTCCCCTCTTCTCATTATGTGGCGAAAGTATTTCAGCTTCAGCTTCAGTGTTTGTCCTTCCAGTGAATAGTCTTGAACTATCTTTAATGTCTCTCATTATTCACTTCCTTGGTTTGATGGACTTCCTCAGTTTGGATGGACAGTGTAGTGTTCTCTGAAGTGCCTGCTAGGACAGAGACCTTTCATCAATGCAGCCGCTCCAGCATAGCTCAGGGCCGCTGTGGAAGACAGAGCCCTTCTGTTCACATGCCACAGAGAAAGGAAAACTGCACTATTGTATTCAGAGTGCCAGGGAAACATGTGAATGTGGGGTGGAGGTAGGGGAGGCCCACCAGAGAAAGGGAAAGAACTAACAATTTCCCCAGAAAGAGAACTCTGAAAGAACCTAGAACTTCTTGTTGCCTCGGGGTGAGGCCGTGTTAACATGGAGGTGCTGAACCTGAATTTATTTTCCACATCCTCTACTATGGGACGTAGGATACAATCTTGTGACACTTGAAAGAGATATTTTTAAGACAGGTAAAAGAAAGTCTGATTTTTCCATAGCAATTTAATTTAGTGGGATTTTTTTTTCCCCTTCAGAGAGTAAGAGGGAGGCATAAAACATTTCACTCACCTGTTTTTAAAATTAAGAACAGGGAGCATAAAGTTTCATTCAGTGCAATAGCAGTTTTCCCAGCCCTGGGAGAAAATTATCGTCTCGACTATAGTAGCAGTAGTCAGAGCAACTACATCCCAGAAGCCAGATGAAATCAAGCCAAGGGCCACATCTGGCATCTGAGACAGAGGTTCCCCACCTTAGTATTTAGAATTAGGCCTAGGAAAAAATGTGTATATATATATATATGTATATATATATGTATATATATACACACACATATATATACATATATATACACATATATATATTATGTATATGAAAGATACCTAAATATAGTAGAGGGTTTGTGTGCTTAAAAGGTTGCTTTAAAATATAACATTTACTTTTTATTTACATTTAACTTTCTTGTAAAGAAATTTCTTATAAAGTAATTTTTGTTGGTACACGTGAGTTAGGAATTTGCTCTTTTAAAATAAATTTTATTGATATTTTTTGTTTTTGCATCAACTAAAGTTCTCCCTGTATCTCTCCCTCTCACTGAGTGCCACCCATTATAAGAATTTTTTTAAAAAAGAGAAAGAAAAAAGAGGAAGAAAATCCAGCAATATTGATCAATACAATGAAAAAAGTTGGACAACATATGTTATTCCCCATCTGTGAACTTATACTTGTGTAAAAAAAAAAAAGTAGGGGAAGGTATCTTCTCATAGCTCTCTTTTTTGGAGGCTAGGTGTGGAATTTTCTAATTAAATCTTGGCAAGCTGGAGCACTGGGCGCTAGGTGGAGCAGTAGATAGAGTGCTGGGCCTGGAGTCAGAAAGACTCATCTTCCTGAGTTCAAATCTGGCCTCAGATACTTAGTAGCTGTTTGCCTCAGTTGCCTTATCTGTAAAATGAGCTAGAGAAGGAAATGGCAATCCATCATCTTTGCCTAGAAAACCCTAAATGGGGTCACAAAGAGTCGGACATGATTGAGACAACTCAACAACGGCAAAAGTAGAACAGCCTCCACCAGGACCTAATCCAGTGTCTCACTATGATGTAGAAATGTCCCTGGGTTCTCCAAGACTATTGCATATCAGAGTTCTAACAGGCTAGAAAGAAAGGCCCCCATGGACAAAATGACTGCTTTTCAAGGACCAGCAATCTCCCTAAGCAGAGAGACTCATAACAAATAGTCTGGTGAGGAAGGAGCCATAACAGCCAGGGTCCCTGCCATGTAGGCAAGGGTAGTTTTTGTTTCATTTCGTTTGTTTTCTCTAGAAGGAAAGGAAGCTGTCCCTAAGACTGATTAGTCCAAGACAGCTAGGGCCCAAGCTTTCTATGTCACCTGGCTTCCTGGTCACCTGAGGGCATAAAAGAGTCCAGTCCATTAGGCAGCAAGCAATCGCTAAGTGCTCATTCTCCACTGAGCTGCCTGAGGAGCTTGCTGACCCTTGCTGTGCTATTAATGAGCATGTCAGATGTGTTTTTTCTCCTTTCTTCAAAGATCATTTTGTTTTGGTTGTAGTTGTCTTGGGTTATTTTTTCTTTTTCTTTTTTTTTTAGTCTTTTAAAAATGTTTAATTATTTTATTTGGTTGATTTAGTTTTTAAAAACTAATTTAAACTTAGATGTTTTATTGAGTATTTTTTCTGATTTTGTTGTTGTGATTTTATGTAATTATCATTTTGCTTCTTCCTTTTCTGACTACTGCACTAAGCAAAGGAAATATTTAAAGGAAAGCAAAAATATAGTCCCCATTTTCAAGAAGCTAACATTCTTTTTTTTTCCTTTGTTGTTTTGTTTTATTGCTTCATTCTTGTGATTCCTGCCATCAGTTCTAATTGTCCTTTACATCATGACTAATAGTAAAATACGCTTAATATGAATGTATAAGTAGAGCCTGTATCAGATTGCATGCCATCGTGGGGAGGGGGGAGGAGAAGGAGATGGAGAAAATTTAAAACTCAAAATCTTATGGAAGTGAATGTTGAAAACTAAAAATAAATAAATAAATAGTTTAAAAATTAAAAATTAACGAGAAGAATGAATATTCTAATGAGAGGTGGACCTGTTCTAATGAGAGGCTGGGGGAGATGACTGATCACTCAGTCTTGGACAATCTCTATACTCATATCACTCCAGTTTGGTGATCTAGATAAAAGGATCTACCCCCTGCCCAGACCTGCCAGAGTGGCCCACAATGGGCTAGAATTCACCTTAGATTAAATCCTTTACAACTTCACTGGTTGTGTAACGTGTCCCACCCAGGACGGAAGGACATCTACCCCAGGGATTTGGGTAATCTTATCCATTGATAATACCCATTAGAGACTGAAAAACTTACACACTCCTGAAAAAAACTGTTGGTCCTAAGTCATTAATTGGCCAGTTTTGCTTTTTAGGGCATTCTTCTCCTCATTAGCTTTTTGGACCTCTTTTGCCATTTGGGTTAGGCTGTTTTTTAAGGTGTTATTTCTTCAGTATTTTTTTGGGTCTCCTTCAGGAGGCCGTTGACTTGTTTTTCATGATTTTCTTGCATCACTCTCATTTGTCTTCCCAGTTTTTCCTCTACTTCTCTTACTTGCTTCTCATTTTTTTAATATAAATTTATTTATTTTTAGTTTTCAACAGTCACTTCCACAAGATTTTGAATTCCACATTTTCACCCCATCTTGCCCCTCCCCCCACCCCAAGATAGCATGCATTCTGAATACCCCTTCCCCTAGTCTGCCCTCCCAAGAAGCTAACATTCTAACAGGAGAGAAAATCTGCAAGTATCAGTGTGTGTGTGTGTGTGTGTGTGTGTGTGTGTGTGTGTGTGTGTGCGCGTGTGTGCATGCATGCACAGAGGCCCACTCACGCACACAATTTATACAGTGTAAATGGAATGGAAGCTCAGGGGGAAAGCACTTGAGGGAAGGAGAAAGGACCAGGAAAGGTCTCCTGCAGAAGATGGGTGAGCTGAAACTTGCAGGAAATCAGAGAAGCCAGGTGAGGAGGGAGTGTTCCAGGCATAGAGGTGGGGCAATGAGGGGAGGGGGCAACAGGCTAGTGAAAAGACATAGAATCAAGAGTTGATGGAGTGTCTTATACGAGGAACAGCAAGAAGACCCTTGCTGCTGGATCAGAGAGTGTGTGGAGTGAAATTTCCCATCAGAAATCTTTTCCCTTCACTAAGTCCTTTCTGATGCAGCTTAAACTCATTTTATCTGCACTCCCCTCAGTAAGGACGCCAAGCATCTAGTAACCCTTAAGAGACATGAAGACCGTGATTGTTCTACCTGAATCTTCTCTTTTCCAGGCCGAGTCACCTTAGTTTCTTTCATCTCTCCTTCGGTCCTTACTGGAGACCCCCCATTTTCTGTTTGGGCTGAGCACTGAATTTGGGAAGCAGCTTTCTCAAGCTGGGCATGAGGTGTCAGTGCGTCATTGACTAACTCGAATGACCTCCCAATGGAGCCCTGCCCTTACAAATAATTGATGTATCCTGATGTCAAAGCAGACAGCAAACTCATTCATTCATCAGGTTTTTGTGGTGTAGGCTACCTGCCTCACAGAAAGCACTGTACTAGCTGGGCACGATGAGGGGTGTGAAGAGAGTTTATTCATGGCCATGGTTCAGCGGTATTCCTGTGACCTTGAACTGTCACTTATACTCTTTCATCCTCAATTTTTTACCTGTAAAATGGAGATAATATTGACATGACCTAACTTACAAGGTTATTGTGAACCATAAAATCTTAGAGTTGGAAGGGACCTAAGAAATTATCTAGCTCAACACTTTCTCAGATGATGAGTCTCTTAGGGCAGTTAGGTGGTGCAGTGGATAAAGCCTCAAGTCAGAAAGGCCTGAGTTCAAATCCAGGTTCAGATATACACTAGCTGTGTGACACTGGTCAAGTCGCTTAACTTCTGTTGATCTCAAGGTCCTCAACTGTACAATGGAAATAATACTAGCATCTACCTCCTGGGGTTGTTGTGAGGGTCTGACGAGGCAATATTTGCAAAGTACTTAGCAGACTGTCTGGCACATAGTAGACACTATGTAAATATTAGCTATTATTAATTTATTATTATTGTTATTATTATGATCCCTTCTATACTATCTCTGACAAGTGGTCAATCAGGTTCAAATGAGGTGATATAGGTAAAAGTTTTTTTTAACCATAAGTTTGCCTATAGTACAGTGAGTTGGTTAGTGAGTAAATTTTTTATTAAATTCCTGCAACGTACTGGATGGGCAGCTAGATGCTGCACTGCATAGAGTTCTGGGCCTGGAATTAGGGAGACTCCTCTTCCTGAATTCAAATCTGGCCTCAGGCACTTACTAGCTGGTTGACCCTAAGCAAGTCACTTTACCCTGTTTGCCTCAGTTTCCTCATCTGTAAAATGAGCTGGAGAAGGAAATGACAAACTATTCCAGTATCTTTGCCAAGAAAACCCCAAATAGGGTCATGAAGAGTTGGATGTGACTGGAAAACAACAACTACGTGCCACACACATTGTGCTGAGTGCTGGGGATCCCCCAAAATGGTCCCATTCTCAAAGAACTCACAGTCTGCTGGGGGAGACAATATGCAAACAACTACGTACAAACGGGTTATATTTAATAAATAAATAAATTAGATAATAAATCAACTGGGGATGAATTAGATGTATGATCGGGAAAGACTTCTTATAGAAGGTGGGATTTTAGCTGGGATTTGAAGGCAGGTGCAGAAGCCAGGAGATGGAGATAAGGGAAAGAAAATCATCGCATAGGATATTATTATTATTACATTATTATTATTATTATCATTAAAGAAGGGATCGATGTGGAGTGAGATTGAGCAGGGAAGATTTCTTGGAGAAGACGGCTCTTATGACAGATCTGGAATGCAAACCCAGCCAGGAAGATTTTATTAAGCACCTGCTATGGTCGAACACCGAGACTAGATGCTGAGGATATAGTTGTATTTTTTAAACTGTCCCTGCTTGTAAAGAACTTAGCATCTGTTGGGGATCTATGTTGATGTTTGTCGTTTGTTCTCGAAGAGGACCATGATATCAGGGAGGTGATGTCATGACTTGCAATGGAATTCGATTTGGGGGAGGGGGGGCTGTGCAAAGTCACCAGCTTCATTTTCTCCTCTAGAGCCATCTGGGTCCAACGGCCAGATGTAGATCAAGATGACTGGAGATGGCCCTAGATGCAGTGGGGAACCTTGGGCGTTTTCAAGCTAAGGTCTTTCCCAAGTCTCAGTTTAACTGAGTAGGGAAAAGTTAAATAAATATATGATGTAGATGGACTGGAAATTGGTTGAAGGTCATTTGAAGGAGCAAGAGGGGCACTAAATCACAAGGACTGGAATGGATGAGGCCTGTGAAGGAAGAGCTAAGTAGAAATGGCCTGGTTGCAGAAGAGGAACCTCAATGGGGAGTGTTACTGTGGAGAGGATGTCTATATGATCTTATTGCCTTGGGCTGGGACCCCAGGGTTTTAACCTCTTGGAGGAGACTTGATCTTACCCTTTCATAATTGGTAAACTGAACAGAGAGCTATATTGTCAATAGAAATATCTTCCATTCTTGAAGGATCTATGATCTCACCAATATCTGAAAATTCCCTTCCCCAGTGAAACTCATCCATGCCTTACCATCCAATGTGATTTTCGTTCATGTCCTTTTGCAAACCTCCTGCAGAGTTTCTACCCAGAACATTACAAGATGCCCTCTAGATTTTTTAATATTTTGTCAATATCAGAACACAGCCCGGTAGCACAGTGGAGCTTGTGCCTGGTATCAGGAAGGCTCATCTTTTTGAGTTCAAATCCAGCCTCAGACACTTACTAGCCATGTAACCCTGGGCAAGTCACTTAACCCTGTTTGCCTCAGTTTCCACATCTGTAAAATGAGCTGGAAAAGGAAATGGCAAACCACTCCAGGGCTTTGCCAAGAAAACCCCAAATGGGGTCACAGAGAGTGGGATATGACTGAAATGATTAAACAAAAACAATATCAATGCAATGCAAATGTGAGCAGTCTATCTGTTCTTTTTATACATGGCAGCCTTTTCCAATCATCTATCTATAGTAGAAATACAAAAATGAAAAATGAATTTTGAAAAGCAAAGTCCAATTTGTCAATAAGCTTTTACCAAGCACCTAATGTGTACTAGGCACTCTGCTCAGTGCTGAGGATACAATAGAAAGCAAAAGAAAAGTCTTGCTCTCAAACTAGTGGGGAGAGATAAAGTGCTAGCAACTCCATGTGGAAAAGATATAATACAGGATAAATTGGAGATGGTCAACAGAGGTGGGTTGGATGAGTCTGGTAGGGTTTCTTTGTCCTCATCCCTACACCAGCTCCCCGTTGTTCTTAAGCAGAATTCCCTCTTATCTTTCCTGCCAGCTGTGGACATGGATGGAGGACCTGCAGAAGGAGCTGCTGGAAGATGTGTGCGCCGACTCGGTGGATGCTGTCCAGGAGCTGATCAAGCAGTTCCAGCAGCAGCAGACAGCCACTCTGGACGCCACGCTCAACGTCATCAAGGAAGGAGAAGACCTTATTCAGCAACTCAGGTCAGTGTCACTTCTCCAGGCTGAGGTCTGTAGGAGGAGAGGGAGAAAGGAACCGGAAGGTCATCTGAGCTACTGGAGAGAGCCTTCAGTGGGCATCAGGAGGCCTAAGTTCTAGATTTAACTGACCATTACTGGCCGTATGATCTTCACCAAGTCTCTTGTGCCTTGATTAGTCCAGCTGTAAAATGAGGACAAAAAGTACCCTGTCACCTAACCTATCTCACAAAATAGCCATGAGGAATAAAAGGAGACAAGTGTGGAAGTGCTTTGAAAAAGAACCTTTAAATTCTTAGGGTAGTATTCAGCAGCAAACATTTCCATTGCAGTGGTAAATGTGGGGCCATTTCGACACAGTGTTGTCTCGAAATCCTTTGAAGCACTCAGACTGGTTGTTTGGCACCACAGAGACATTCCCGTTATGAAATGTCACATCGTGTAGCATTTGATCTGATGCCAACCTGCAGAATTGGGAGGATGAGAGCTCACTTTGGCACCAGCTTATGAGAATATAGGGATGATATGATTTGGTGATATGGTCAATTTTGATTAGTCACAGACGAATTCATCGGCATTATTTCTGGGCTACTTAACAAGTTTATTTTAAATTGTCCCAAACAAAAGACAATTAAGAAGGAAAATACCTTTCAAAACTTTTTGATCCTATATTTCATCCCAGAGTAATGTTTGTAATTTCATAATTATCTACCCCACTAAGCTCTCCCCATTAGTAATTCAATTAACTAAATATTTATTAAGCATATACTTTATGCAAAACTTTATGCTAGGAACTGAGAAGTATATAAATATGACTAATACATAGTCCTGCCATGAAGGAGCGTAATATCTAATAGTGGGTATAAGACTGGATGCAATATGGAGCATTATTAGAAAGTTTAATTCAATCCAATTCAGTAAGCATTTATTAATTAAGCTCTTAATATGTGAAAGGCTCTATGTTAAGATTATAAAGACAAAAATGAGTTGTCCTCAACAAGCTTGCATTCTACTTATGGGGGAGTGAGGAGATACAAACAAAATGTTATTGGGATTCTAATAAAGGAAGTCAGGGTCACTTCTGGCTGGGGGTGTCAGGAAAGGTTTCATCAAGGAGTACTTAAGAATGAATAGGATTTTGACAGGCAGAGTTGGGGGGTAGGGAGGTGTTCCAGTTGGATGGAAAAGTGTGAACAAAGGCAGAAAGTTGAGAGTGCTTCTAGATGTATTTGGGGAGTAACAGTCCATTTTGGCTAAGGCATAAGGGTCACAAAGAGAAATGCTGGAAAGTAAGTCTGGAAAAGTAGGTTGGGGCTAAGATTATAGAGAACATTGAATGCCAGCCAGAAAACCTAGGATTGTACTTGGTAGACATTACTACTTTATAGTTTATCATACTTGTAAAAGACTTTGGTATTTTCAAAAAAAGATGCTATGGAGTCCTCGGCATCTCACTACGTGCCCAGGTGCTAAAAGAATATGTTTTGATAAAGATAATGATGCCATATTGGAAGTCATTGGAGGTGACATGTTATACAGGAATGACCGCTGGATCTGGAGTCAGAGAGTCTGGCTTCAAATTCCACTCTTGGCAGCTGTATGACCTTGGACAAGTCATCTCACCTCTCTGGGCCTCAGCTTCTTCATCTGTAAATGATGGAGCTGGCCCAGAAGGCCTTTCTTGTTCTCAATCCATGATCCTATGAATTGTTCCTCTCCTTGAAGTGGTGATCTAAGGATAACAGAATTTATATGGCAAACAGCATAGGCAATCTCATTATCTCACCAACCGACTCCTTCACCTCGGGTGTGAGAGAATAAACTCAATCAGAGATTTGTTTTCGTACTCATTGCTCAATTAAATAAACAAATTTAGAAAGTATGAACTTAATTTTCAGTTGTAATTTTGGAGGTTTCTATCCCAAACAACCCCAGAGATTCTCCAGGTTCTCCAGTGGAATCACTAACCAAACAGTCTTAGAAACCTGCATCTGCACTGACTGTTCCTGTGAGCTCCCCCCTCCCTATGTCTGCATCTTCCTTTTAGCTCACAGCCTATCTCAAGTGTCATTTGCTTCATAAAGCCTTAATTAATTGCTTCCCCTTCCCCTAGGTATAAGTATCCCTCCCTCCTCAGTTCTTTCATCCTTCTCTAAGCTGCCTTATTCACTTAGTCATATTTAAATTTGCATTTTAATGTTGGTGCTATTATCACTCCCGTTTTATAGTTGGGAAAACTGAGGTTGACAGGTTAAATGATTTGTCCAAGGTTATACAGCCAGTAAATGTGTGAGGTTGGATTTGAATTCAGATCTTCCTGGACTCCAGCCCCAGTAGTCTATACACTGTACCACCTAAAGGCCTCCAAATAAAAATAAAAGGTTTGCAAAGCAATTTATATATGTTAACTGCAGAGGACTTGGCTTCGAATTTTGCCTCTCACATTTACTGCCCAAGTAATCTTGGGCAAAGACCTGTTCATTCTCAATTTATGTATATGTCCTTCATTTTATGTGCATGTGTTTTCTCAGCAAAGATACTGGAGTGGTTTGACATTTTCTTTCCTAGCTCATTTTACAGATGAGGAACTGAGGCAAACAGGGTTAAGTGGCTTGCCCAGGGTCACATAGCTAGGAAGTGTCTGAAGTCAGATTTGAACTCAGGAAGATGAGTCTTCCTGACTCCAGGCCCTGTGCTCTATCCAGTGCACTACCTAGCTGCCCTTTTATGTATGTATGCTATCCTTTGTTTTATGTATGTATGGTGATTGTATTGGAAGCAGTTACATGTCTCAGTGGAGAGCACTGGCCTGGAGTCAGGAAGACCTAAGTTCAAATTCGGCCTCAGACACTTACTAGCTGTGTGACCCTGGGCAAGTCACTTTACCGCTGTTTGCTTTAATTCACTGGAGAAGGAAATAGGAAACCACGTCAGTGTCTTTGCCAAGAAAATCCTGTGGAGAATATTGATGTGCCATGGTTCACGTATGATCCTGTGAAGAGTCAGACACGACTGAATGATTGAACAACAACAACAAATGAATGTATGGTGAGGAAGCTGAACTAGATGGCCTCTGAAGTATCTTCCAAGTCTAGGTCTGTGATTCTATGATGAATTCACCCTTGTGTCCTCAGCTCCTTGTATATGTGATCAGATTCAGTACTTAATTCTGGCCACAAAAACGGAAAAAAAGGAAGGGAGGAAGGGAGGGAGGAAGGAAGGAAGGAAGGAAGGAAGGAAGGAAGGAAGGAAGGAAGGAAGGAAGGAAGGAAGGAAGGAAGGAAGGAAGGAAGGAAGGAAGGAAGGAAAGAAATGAAGGAAGATACAGAGGGAGAAGGAAAGAAGGAAAAGAAGGAAGGAAGAAAGGAAAGGAAGGAAAGGAAGGAAGGAAGGAAGGAAGGAAGGAAGGAAGGAAGGAAGGAAGAAGGAAGGAAGAAGGAAAGGAAGGAAGGAAGGAAGGAAGGAAGGAAGGAAGGAAGGAAGGAAGGAAGGAAGGAAGGAAGGAAGGAAGGAAGGAAAGGAAAGGAAAGGAAAGGAAAGGAAAGGAAAGGAAAGGAAAGGAAAGAAGGAAAGGAAAGGAAAGGAAAGGAAGGAAGGAAAGGAAGGAAGGAAGGAAAAGGAAGGAAGAAGGAAGGAAGGAAGGAAAGGAAGGAAGATACAGAGGGAGAAGGAAAGAAGGAAAAGAAGGAAGGAAGAAAGGAAAGGAAGGAAAGGAAAGGATGGAAGGAACAGAGGGAGAGAAGGAAGGAAAGAAGGAAGGAAGGAAGGAAGAAGGAAGGAAGGAAGGAAGGAAGGAAGGAAGGAAAGGAAAGAGGGAAGGAAGGAGGGAAGGAACAAAGGAAGGAAGGAAGGAAAGGAGGAAGGAAGGAAGGAAGGAAGGAAGGAAGGAAGGAAGGAAGGAAGGAAGAAGGAAGGAAGGAAGGAAGGAAGGAAGATACAGAGGGAGAGAAGGAAGGAAAGAAAGGAAGGGAAGGAAGGAAGGAAAGAAAGGAAAGATAGGAAGGAACCCAGATTCTGGGATGATTGTATTAGCTATTCCTCTCAGGTCTGTGTTATTTACAAATCTAAAAGTAAATTTTCATAGATACTAGAGAAGACCAAGGACAGAATCTAAACAAATTCTAGCCTCAAGGGGTCAAAGGAGGATGCACATCAGTGAAGGAGACAGAAATAGAAGGTAGATATGGAAAAGAAGAAGGAAGAAAAGTGTGGGGTCTCAGAAGCCAAGAAAGTAGCAAATATCCTAAAGAAGGGTGGTTCAACAGCGTGGAATGCTATAGTTTGGCTAAGGAAGATGGGAGAGTTTGCCAACCAAGCTCTTTTAAATTTTGATCCTGGTCTTAATAGTTATATAAATTTTATAGCTATTGTTTTATTATTATAAGTTATTATTTATTAATATGGTATTATAGCTGTATAAATTTTATAGCTATTATTTTATGATAAATTATTATATGTTAATATGAGTATTACATTATTGTAGTTTTAGAAGTATTATAACTATTATTTTATTAAAATTATTATACATCCATATCATAGCTATTATTATAGTTATACAAATATTACAGTTTCCACATAAGGCAGCATATTCTGATTAAGAGGACATGGTCTAGTTTTGTGTTGGTTTTGTATAAGATAATTCTCCCAGTGGGTAGAGACAATGAAGACAGAAGGAAATATTCCATCTCTGTGTGGAAGTTAGATACATCCAGAGAAAAGCTCTTTTTTTCACCCTCAGGCTGAATTTATAGACCCAGCAAGAGGTGTCTCACATACAATGCTGGTCATAGTGAAAGGGGACCAGATGAAAGAGTAGATAATTCAGTAGAAAAACCTTATCAGTTCAGGGAACTCAAGCACATGCCCAACTGACAATGGGCCATTAACATTTTCCTTTTTCTCTTTTTTGTTGAATTTTATTTTCATGGTGACAGAGTGCATAGAACCCTGGGCCTGGAATCATTAAGATCTGAGTTCAAATGCAACCTCAGACACTTCCTGTGACTCTGGACAAGTTATTTAATCCTTTTTGCCTCAGTTTCCTCATCTATAAAATGAGCTGGAGAAAGAAATGGCAAACTACCCCAGTAACTTTGCCAAGAAAACCCCTAATGGGGTCATGAAAAGTCAGACATGACAGGACAACCAAACAGCATGTACCAGACTCTGTGTTAAGCTCTGGGGAATACAATTTAATTCAACAAGCATTTATTAAGTACCTACTATATGCCAGAAACTAAGCTAGATGGGGAGATGAGGAGGAGAGTGGTGTAGGAAAATGGATACAAAGACAAAAGAAAATGACTCTTGCTGTCCTGGAGCTTACATTCCCCAATTTCATTGTTGTTTCTTCGTTTCTACCACACATCTTCTGCTTTAACCAAGCCAGTCTATTTGTTGCCCCTTTTAAAAACAATATGGTATGCCTCACCCCTGCTTTGGTGCATATCATCCCGCCTTTGGAATAACCCTATCTCTCCTCCTACTGGTCAACTAGTCTATGTCAGTTTCCATTTTTAGGGCCTAACTGAACTTTTTTTCCTTTCAGGAAACCTTTGCCAACTATCTACCCCACACTGGTGTGACGACTCCTTTACTGTTTCCTGAGCACTTAGGCCTTCAAGCTATAATTCTAGCATATTCCACTTGTCAGCTGTGTTCTTTTTCATTCTTCTCCAATTGTTTGATATCTATTTTCATTTGTATTTTGTCTCCCCCAAATACACTGTAAATTTCTTATGATCAGGATATCATTTTTTTTGTTGGCGGGGGGAGTCATTCATGAAGATTTATATGTCACTCTCTGCTTTCCAAAAGACTTTTACGTGATTACATTTGATCTTCTAAAACCACTGGGTGCAACAGTCAAGCAATAATCGCCTTTTGCCTCTATTGCCCAGTTTGGTGTTTCCATGCACATGGTAAAGGGCAAAGAGACAGTGGGATAGAGTAGAAAGAACACTGGATTGGGAACCAGGAGTCTAGTGTTCTAATCCTCATTCAGCCTCTAATTAGCTGTGAGCATCTTGTTTTCCTTCTCTGGTACCGTTTCCTCCTCTGTTGAATGAGGATGTTGGGTTTCTGAGATCCCTTTCAACTTGTTTATTGAAATATATGGACTTCCTCAGAGCTTTGGCTTTGTATTTTGGCTCCATTGCTAGGCGTACCATAGAGACTCGGGTTCTGTTAGATGGCATATGTAACATTTTGCACATTGCCCTTCTTTTCTTCCTGCTCTGCTACAGGGACTCAGCGGTGTCCAGCAACAAGACGCCTCATAATAGTTCCATCAGCCACATCGAATCGGTCCTGCAGCAGCTGGATGAAGCTCAAGTGCAGATGGAAGAGCTTTTCCATGAGCGCAAAATCAAGCTGGACATCTTCCTACAGCTCCGGATCTTTGAGCAATACACCATTGAGGTAATAGGCTAACTTTGTGTGGAACTGACGTTAGGGGCCAGTGGCTAGAGTGGTGAGGAACTGGATCACGTAAGTGGAGGAAGAAGCATAGCACAGGAGATAAACCATCAGGAGTCAGAAGATCTGGGTTCAAATCCTCCCTTGGGCGCTTAGTCCTTGTGTGACCTCAAGCAAGTCACTTAACCTTTGCGGGCCTGTTTCCTCATCTGTAAAATGAAGGAACTGGACTAGATGACCTCTCAGGTTCCTTTCAGCCTAAGTCTATGATCCTATGCCAAAGACACAAGGAAAGGGATTTGCTAACTAATAGTCTCTGGGAGATGGTGTAAGATGATATGTTATAATTGTACATTTTTAGATGTGATCTAATTCATTTATAATGGGCCAAGGGGATTCTTGACCCTCTACACACTGATTCATCATTCCTCATCCCCCACGACTATGTGTGTTTGTGTCTTTTTATCTATGTACACTAAAAACCCATTTTTACATGATTTCACTTGATCCTCAGAATCACCCTTTGTGGTAGCAGGACACTCGTTATGTTTTTGTCTATATTGCCTGGCATGGTGCTGCCATGTACAAAGTAAAGGAGAAAGAGATAGTATGATATAGTCAGAAGAACATTGAACTAGGAGCCAGGACACATGGGTTCTGATCTTGGCTTTGCCACTAACTGTGGGTAAGTCATTTCTACTTTCTGGGCCTCAGTTTCCTCATCTATAAAATGAGGGAGTTGTACTAGACACCACTGATACAGAGCCCCATCTCTGTTGGCTTTTTTTAATCTGTGTATGAATTTTCTGGAATATTTTGACAATACCATGGAGTACCCCCATTCCCTACTCTCCAGGCAAATTTATTTCACTGTGACTTTGCTTATTAAGGGGTTTTCAAAGTCTCTCATTGTTAGCAAGTGGGCTAATCAGTCATGGCCTTACTTCACTATCAGCTAGACTGCGCAGTGGATTGAATGCCAGGCCTGGAGTTAGGAAGACCCATCTTCACGAGTTCAAATCCAGCCTCAGACACTTACTAGCTGTGTGACCCTGGGAAAGTCACTTCACCCTGTTTGCCTCAGTTTCCTCATCTGTAAAATGAACGGGAGAAGAAAATGGCAAGCCGCTCTAGTATCTTTGCCAAGAAAACCCCAAAACGGGGTCATAAAGAGTCAGACATGACTCCATAGAACAACAACAGGAATCAGGAAGGGGAACAGGCTGTTTTCAAAAGCAAGTGGTATTCTCAGCACTAGGCTTGCTGTATATATAGATCAAAGTGACTGGTGCACTTGTCCAAGATAGCAGGACACAGAGTGGAAACATGCTGGCAAACAGAAAACTCATACACCCCCTAAAGCTAAGAAATTGTCCTGAGTTAGTCCTACAGCAATTAAGAGAGCAGATTAAAAGACTGATGAATGAAAAACAAAGTTTTGTCCCTACTCCACAGGCTAATCAGTCCGTTTCTGAAACCCCATAGTCGGGTACCATATTATATCTCCTTGCATATTTCATCTTCTGGTATAACAGCCCTGCCCCATAAAAGCAATGACCATATGTCCCAGATTTCTGGGTCGGTCCCATTTTCAAGAATAGAATGTGTCTTTTTAGATAGACTTCACAAAAGGGAATAGTCTTTGTCAGGCCATGTGTTCTGATTGGAAGAGGATTGGTTTTGGACAATATGGTCCAGGTGCCTGTAATCCAGGGGCTTGCAGAATTCATCTCCCCCCAGCCCCACCTATCATCTAAGGGTAGAATTATCAGGAAGGAAAATTGTGGCAGCAAATGGAGTCATTTTCCATCTGTGCTTTATATTACTATTCTCTCTTGCCAAATCACCACATGGCCCTCCGATCTGGAACGTTCAAGCTCAGTGTATTTGAACATGCTGTTGTTGAGGTCAAGGTTGCTGGTTTAATTTCTGTATGAGTCAGATGTACTTCCCTCCATTCCATTGCCACCAACCATACCCCCTCTGGTCCCATCAACTAGCCATATGAGCTATGTCTCTGTTTACATCGGGACTGAGGGAAAGTGTTAATAATTCAGTGTAAATCCAATTTCTCTCCTTAAATAACAGTCTCAAGTATATGCTCTGTATATGGTGAATCTTTGTAGAAGAGTATTCATTTTAGGCAATAGAAGGTATTCTAGAAAAGTAGAGTATAAATCAAAGTTTTTATCAGCCAGATTATGTCTTAACTGCAACAATAGGACAAATTGTTATTTAAAAGAATCCTTTGGTGAACTCTTGTAAATAAAAAAAAATCATTCATCCCCAAAATATTATTTGTATAATGATTATTTTTCACATATTGGGTTTGCTTTAAGAGTAGTCTCTTGGCTGGTTTTGGATGAGTCTTGAACCTTGTTTATTGAGGGCTGCTCAAAAAACATGCCACCTCCAAATATCTCTCCAACTTGTCTATAACCATTCCCTCAGATTTTACAGTTTATAATTCTTATGTTTATAGGCTTGGTCCATATCAAAATGCATATACTCCTAATAGGGTTACACATTAAGTGCTTGTTAGCAGTTAACATTTCAGTATTTATTAGAACAGTTTTTGGTGGGGAAAGGGAAGGACAGACAAACATGATGATGGTAGTTGACAGAGGAAGAGGGCACCACAACTGGATAAAGGGGGAGGACTTGGCAGGGTGTTGAAAGGACACAGAAAACAAGCTTTGGCTACTTCGGATTTTTTTTGTTTGTTTTTGTTTTTGTTTTTTTAAGGCAATTGGGGTTAAGTGACTTGCCTAGGGAAACAGCTAGTAAATGTCAAGTGTTTGGTCTGAATCCAGATTTGAACTCATGTCCTCCTAACTCCAGGGCCGGTGCTCTTTCCACTGCTCCACCTAGCTGCCCCTAAGTCAGAATTTTTCCCAAAGCTGACTCGTTTTAGGTATTCCTCTGTATGTCATTGGCAAATGTAGATACTGGGTACACATGTTTATTAACTACTTGTGAGATGCAAGCACTGTGCTAGGTTCTATGATAGGTGCAGAGATCAACAAGACATAGCAAGGGAAATCAGATAGCCACACAAATAATAATGATACCGGTTAGAACATGGTGCCTGCATAAGAGATGGAGAAACTAAGCTGTAAAGTGAGGTCTGCCTGTATAAATGCAGACATTTTCCCTCAAGTATTATTGAAGTTGAATATATCTCCCTACCTAGCTTTGGTAAAATCATCAAATCATAATTCAATGCCTAAGTTGTGCAACTTAGCATATCTGTTTTTTTAAGTAGAAAATATTTTCATGAACTATGTATATATTTAAAAACCGTTGGTGGGGCAGCTGGGTGGCATAGTGGATAGAGCACTGGCCCTGGAGTCAGGGGGACCTGAGTTCAGATCGACATCTGATACATAGCACTCACTAGCTGTGTGACCCCTGGGCAAGTCATTTAACTCCAATTGCCTCACCAAAAACAAACAACAACAACAAAAAAACCATTGGCAAAAAAAAAAAACCAAACAGAAACATTGGCAAGTAACCTAATTTATCATTCAGACTCCTTTCTGAGACTGTAAATTGCAGATGAGTTCCAATCTGTATTGGTAGAAAGAGCTTCCATTATAGGAATTCCCAACAGAGATGAAACCATAGGTCTCTTTTTTCCTTCTCTCCCCTCTGCCCGCTCTACATGTGTTTTAAGAACAGAAAATGTCCTAGAGCAGTTACTGTTGTGGTTTTTTTTAAAATCCATTTATTCAAAATGATATAATAAAAACTCAATCATGAAGGTAATATGCTGTGTGGTACATAATGTTAATTGTAGATTAATAAGGGGAAAAGTGAGAAGGGGTTTAAGGATTATTTCTTGACCCCAGAACTCTGAGAAAGTCCTTATTTGGCTCCTCGAGGAATTTATGATTGAACTAAATATTTCTTATTACAAAAAAGTTTGCCTAAACTGAAAACAGATTAACATCTGTAGTTTAGTGGGGACAGCACCAAAACACTGGACTGAGAGAAAAGAGATCAGAGTTCTAGTACCTAACTAGCTATGTGACCTGGGGAAAATTTCTTAACTCCTCTGAGTGTCAGTTTCCTCATCTTTAAAACAAGGAGGTAGGCTGGATCTCTAAGGTCAAATGAAACATTAAATTATTTTTTTAAAATGTCTAATTCCCTGAAATTCACTGAGCTTTGCAAAGTGAAAGAACATTGAGCAATGTGCTGTGCTTAAAAGTCAGGTGATGAATCAATCAGCAAAGCACCTATTAAGCACCTACTATGTACCAGGATGAGTAGGTGGCACAGTGGATAGAGTGCCAGTCCTGGAGTCAGGAAGACCTGAGTTCAGATCTGTACTCAGACACTAGCTGTGTGACCCTATGCAAGTCACTTAACCCTGTTTGCCTCAGTTTCCTCATCTATAAAATGAGCTGGAAAAGGAAATGGCAAACCACTCCAGTATCTTTGCCAAGAAAACCCCAAATGGGGTCATGAAGGCTGAGCATTCTATACCAGATACCAGATGCTGTATTAAGCACTGGGGAATACAAAGACAAAAAGTGAAACAGACCTCCCTCTCCACCTGCCCTTAAGGAATTTATATTCTAATAGGGAGGGATAGTATGTACATATATAAGATAGCATGTACATATATAATATGTGCAAAATTAACACACAATAATTTAGGGAGGAATGACACTAGGAGCTGGAGGGGTGGGGATCAGGAGCAGCTTTATGTAGAAGGTGGGATTGGTGCTGTCTGGAAGGAAACCAGGTATTCTAAGAGGCAGAAGTGAGTAACAGGCATGGAGACAGCCAATGCAAAGGCCTGGAGATGGGAGATAGAGCATTGTGTAGGTGTGGGGAGTAGTAGGTAGTCTGGCTTAATACTTGATAAAAATCCAATGAATTTTGTGTTTGTCCTCTGGATATAACCCAAATTCCTTGCCCTTCAGGGGTTCCTAGGTCGCCCATCACCAATGATGTAGCAAGGTTTTCTATACTATAGAAATATACTATTTCTATACTATACTATTTTCTATACGATCACAGCTAAAAGATCCAGACAAAATTCTGTCATCATGTTAGGTCAGTATATTAAAGTGAATTTCTGAATTAATCTAAAAAGTCAGGTCCTTCTAGATTTCCTGAGATAAAATGCATATAATTGCTTTAATTTATTATTCCTCCTAAAACAATTTTAAGTTCTACACAAAATCATGAAGTCTTAAATTGGTCTGAAATGATTATAGTAATTAGAGGTGATCTTGCATCATGGATAAAGAGCTGGCCTTGGAGTCAGAAAGACCCAGGTTCAAATCCTGCCTCTGATCACATCATGACTGTGTAAGTCAGGGCATTTAACCCCTCAGTGGCTCAATTTGGTTGGTTCTTCTACTTAGACTCTAAGTTTCTGAAGCAGTTGGATACCTACATCAGAAGAGCCAAAGCCACAGTCAGAGCTCAAGTGTCCTGGCTCCTAATTCAGGGTTCTTCCCACTGTACCACACTGTCTTGGTCTTTTATTCCGTTCATGAGAGCCCTATCCTGGGCAATGACTGCCCTGCTAAGCAGATAAAATCACACGTCCTGGCTGTCCCTCCCCTGTCCTCCCCAGCATAATAATAAAGACCTCCCTCAGAGCCCTGTAGGGAGGCTCAAGTAAGATCATGCATGTAAAACACTATGAAAACGTGTTAAAAGTTACATTTTTTAAAGGGATACATATCTCCTTTGAACTAGGTGTTTTGATCCCCAGCTTTACAAATGAGGAAACTGAGGTGTGGAAAGGTTAAATGGGAATTATGTGAAGTTACACATTTCGAGCACTTGCCTGTCAGAGCTCCCCAGACGTTCCTCCACCTGCTGAAATCACAGGCCTGGATACCTCCCTACTCCCACTCCACAAAATGATAACTAACATAAATTAAGCACTTCCACATTTATAAAATGCTTCGACTAAACATTCCATTTGAGCCTCATAACAAATGTCTAATGTAAGGACTTTTATTTATTCATTCATTCATTCATTCATTCATTTATAATGTAAAGCTTTATTCTCCCATTTTACTGATGAGGAAAGTAAGGTCCAGAGAGGTTAAGTGAATTAATTGCCCACAGTAGCACGGCTATTAAGTGTCCAGGTATTCCTAACTCCAAATCAAAAGCTCTAGCCTCTACGCCAGTGATTCTCAAAGTATTTTCTGAGGACCCTTTGGGAATCCCTGCAACCTTTCAGGGGGTCCTTGAGGCCAAAACTGTTGTATTCAGTTGTTTCAGTCATGTCCAACTCTTTATGACCCCATTTGGGGCTTTCTTGGCGCAGTTCCTGGAGTGGTTTGCCATTTCCTTCTCCAGCTCATTTTACAGATGAGAACACTGAAGCAAACAGGGTAAGTGACTTGCCCAGAGTCACATAGCTAGTAAGTATCTGGATTTGAATTCAGGTCTTCTTAACCTTAGGCTCAGCACTCTATCCACTATATCACTTAGCTGCCTGTCCTAATAATACTGACATTATTTGCTTATTAAAATACTCCTCCCTTTTTCAACTCCATATCTATGTGAGGCCAGATTTTCTTCATACACTTCAACCAAAATTGCAGCAAATTGATTGCAGAACCAGATAGGAGAAACCAATTGTCTTTTATTAAGTCAGCTATTGAAGAGATTTGCAAAAATATACAAAATAATGCCACTCTTCTCACTCTTTTTTTGCTTTGGAAAATATAGTTATTTTTCACTTAAAGTGTTATGTTAAGATACAATGGACTCAGTACTGTTATTTTTAAATATGTTAATATGTATTTTAAACACTTATCACTTTTAATTTCTAATATTGTAAATAGTGGTAAATATAACCTATTTTTTTTTAAAAAAGAGTTCTTTGGGGGATCCTCAATAATTTTTAAGTGTATGAAGTAGTCCTGAGACCAAAGAGTTTGAAAATCACTGCTCTCTCCAGGGTATCTTAAACTTTTTCCACTCACAACCCCTTCAGCATTTCTTAAACAGTTTATGAAGCACTGCTTGCCTTTCCATAACATGACTTATCCATGATCACTCTCTTGTAACATATACAGCCCTTACCTTACAACCATTGAAGTCCTTCTCCTCATGTGCAGAAGCATTCACCTTTGTATACCATGCAAAAGCATTAGTCTACAATTAGGACATAAAAATGATAGGGTATAGTGAAACAGTAGCACATCAGACTATCTAGTTTAAAAACACCAGGCAGGTAAAGGTATTCAGAAGCCTTTGTTAGTGGAAATGACCATGAAGAGACCCTACTCATTCATTAATTCGTTTATTTTTTTATTCATTGGTTTGTTCAATTTACTTATTCATTTGCTTATCTATCTGTCTAACCATCTATCTATCCATCAGTCTATCTATCCATTCATTTATCCATCCCTCCATCTATCAATCTAGCTAGCTAGCACAATAAAAGGCTGCTAAAATCAGCTCACTGATTTTAACATTGAAATCCTACTAGGTCCATGGTAAAAGATAGGCCCCTGCTCCACATCAAGTTGCCCCTGTTGATTTTTATAAAGGGTGAGCTTGTTTTGGATTGCGAGGCATTTAATTTATGTGGGCACATAGCAAATATCCAGGGAAGCAGGCATCCACTTTTCAGTGAAGGCCCTCGGGAAAGAATCAAGCACACATAGAGGTGCCAGAAGTGACCTGACACAAACCAGAGCTGGTTCTGTGATTTCAGGACCCACAGCTGTGGTTTTCCTGTCCACCAAGAAAGCATTTGCTGAGCATGCTCCAGATTCTTGTGGTTTATGAAAAGTCTACAGAGAAATGTGGCCCAGAGAATGGAGGCATTGGGCCATGACCTTGAAGCTTCTTCCCCCTTCATCATGTCGCTAGTTTTATTCACTCATTTAATTATTAAATTAAGAAATATATGATGCTTAAATTGTTGCATCGGATTCTTGAATTGTCATAATAGATTGTATCAGGTCTGAAGAAAACAAAACTGGTTTGGGGCCCAAGACTGGTACTGCCAAAAATAAAAACTTGTCATTCCAAATCTAGAAGGAATCTTATCCAGCACAAGGATGACAGCTCCATTTATAACTCAATTTCTTGGAACTACCAGGAAATACACTGAAAAAAGATATCATGTCCCATTGGGAAGTCCAGTCTTCATAAGTCTTCTCCTCCATAATTAACCTCCATCTATGTCAAGGGCACCCTTGGTTAAGGTAGAATAGGCAATAATAGAGAAGACATGAAGCAGACTTCTGAACAACATGGAACTCAACAGGCAACACTTTTTTCATTCACTATTCCTATCCACTTTAGCACCTAGTAAGAATTTAAGAAATGCATTTTTATTCATTCATTTATTCACTCAGACAATACTTACCCTGAGAGGTTGAACCGTATGCTTACTCTTCTACATAGGCATAACCAGGATGAGGTGACAAAGACTGTCATCTGCACGCCTTGTGGTCCTCCAATGACCCCTCCTCTTGAGGGACACTCAGTACTGGGCAGGCCCTGGGAGATGTAGAGGAAAAGGGGCTGGCATTGTCGGTCACTGGAAGAGAAACAGGAGACAGAACACCCTGTCTATTCACAATTGGACTTTCCTTTGTCTCCTTCTGCCCTCCTTCCATCAACTCTTTTTGCCCCAAGTGAAAAAAATTCCTTCTTATACCTCTATTTTTCTGCTGTCCCACATTTATGTCAAATACTCCTTAAAGCATGTCCAGAACAGTCAGAGCATCTGGGTGGTGGCCTTACCCTAACAAAACCGATTGAACTAAAATTGGTACAAGAGAGGAAGGGCTGAGATTAGGAAGAAAGGTTTATCTGATATGGTTTTAGGAGAGGATAATTCAGCCTAGAGAAGGAGAAGTTGAAGAGTAACTACTGAAAGTGGAATACTGGACTTGGAATCAGATAAGTCCTAGGTTTGAATTCTGGATGTCATCATTAATAACTTAATGACTTTGGGCAACTCCTTTAAACTCTCTGGGCTCAGGGTCCTCATCCGTAAAAAGTGAGATTGGCTCAGTGACTTTTTAGGCCCCTTTCAACTCTAATCTATGATCCTACCAGAAGCACCCACAAGTCCAATGGTACTGAAGCAATTTGAGTTAACCATACTCTGCCACAGCCCTGATAATCTCTACTGTACCCCATCTGGCTTGTTTCCTGGCTTATGGGGTGAGATTTCTACTTGAACAGCATGGCCTCCAGTTTCCCATGCTGCCTGAGGCCAATCTCCTTAATGAGAACTCACTTCAAAACTGGAACACAATCCCTGTGTGTCCTGGCAGACTCAAGTTCAGTGCCACCTCCCCTGGCTACAGATACTGCAGCCACCACAGACCAGCACCCTGACCCATTACTGAAACTTGTTAGTCAAGTCTTTATGTTGAACCAGACCTTGCCTCCCTTTAACTTCTGAAGCACTTAGTTTTTTTCCTAGTTTTTCCCTCTGGGGCCCCTCTTCTCTCTTCCATGTGACATTACTTCAAATATTTGGAGATGGCTTCCATGTCCCCTGCTCCCCCAAGTCTTATCTTCTACAGACTAAATATCTCTGGTTTCACTGGCCAGTCATCCTGAAAGATGGTTTCCAGATGCCTCCACATTCTGATTGTCCTCCCCAGATCCTTTCTTATTTATCAATGTCTCTTAAAATGTGGTACCCAGATTTGAACAAAGAACTCCAGACGTGGTCTGTCCAGTTCAGAGTAGAAGGGAACTAATGACTTCCCATGACTTGGACACCTCATTCCAATTAACACAGGCTGTCCATTCCTTGTTCATGCCTTGTCACGCCTGCATTCTTTTCTAAATACTCATGAACCATCTGCCTGATAATCCATTCTGGAGTTTTGCCAGCCTTGCACTATTTCCTCCCCACCCCTACCCCCACTCATTCCCTTCTTAAGAAAATTGGGCCACCTGCCCTTCTGGACCCTCCCCCATTCACAGTGATTTCTTAAAGATGTCTTCAAATGAGTTTTTGTGAAAAACAAAGGAAGAGACTTACCTTGCATTGTTCCAAAGGGCAGCACCAGTGAGTCAAAGTTGAGAGACTAACAGTATGGCTCAACAGAAGGAAAATCTTTCCAACATTTAGAGCTATCTAGTCATGGAACTGGCTGTGTCTTCAGAGAGTGAGGTCTCCATTATTGTAAGTGTCCAAGTAGAAGCTGCATGATTATTCATCAAGGATGCTTTAGAGAGGATTTTTCCTATTGGGTCAGAATGTGATGGTGAGTGGGAGATCCCATCTGCAATTTTCCTTAACACCTGGCTAAGTGATGCATCTGGGCCAGGAAACTGGAACTGGCTTAGAAGGGACTAGATATTTAACCAATGACCTAGCTCAGGGGTGGGGAACCTGTGGCCTCGAGGCTGAAGGTTCCCCATCCCTGACCTAGCTCCCCATCTCCATTAAAGAGGAAATAGAAGGAATGAATTACTGAGATAGCATGAAGGGTTTGGCATAGCTGTGAGGGGAAAAAAGCTTTCATGGAGTAGGAACTGTCAAACACAGGGATGGGTGACTGTGGCTATGCAAAGCTCGTGTGGGGAGAGCTTTTGAAAACTGAATTGATTTCTCATCTCTCTGGGACCCTGCCCAAACACAGGAGAATAAATGAGATCATCTTAAGATCCTTTCCAAACCCATGTGTTCCAAAAAGTTTTGTGATTGCAGCCTGGTCCCACGTATCATTTGGTGGTAATAAATAAAATGAAGATGAAGGAGGAAATCATAGAAGTAAGTTGACCATAAAAAAAGATTCAATAATTTCTAAGTCTGTTGGAAACAAAGCAAAATTTTGTGGTCCACATTCTTATTGCAAACATGGAACATTCTAAAAAAAATTATCCCTGGACTGTCCTAAGGGATAGTTAATAAGCATTTGTGGTGAGCATTGCTTGGTATCCTCATCTCCTCTATGTATTAGATAACCTACGTAGTTTCTAGGCTTTCCTGGAAAATAGGTGGAGGAAACTGGGGAAGCATATTTCTACTATGGGCAGCTAGGTGGCACAGTGGATAGAGCACCAGGTCTAGAGTTAGGAAGACCTGAGTTCAAATCTGGCCTCGGATACTTACTAGCTGTGTGAACCTGAGCAAGTCACTTAACCCTGCTTGCCTCAGTTTCCTCATCTGTAAATTGAGCTGGAGAAGGAAATGGTAAATCACTCCAGTATCTTTGCCAAGAAAACCCCAAATGGGGTCATGAAGAGTCAGACATGACTGAAACGACTGAACAACAATGAAAGTTTAGTGGAATCGTTTGCCTTTCTGGGCTTCAGTTTCTTCCTCTGTGACATGAGGGTGTTGGACTAGATTTCTCTGAAGTCCCCTCCATATCTGAGTCTGTGATCCCATGATCAGCTTAGCTAAGTTCACACAGACTCATCACCAGGTTGGCTGCTGGATGAAGCTTCTTGGCCATAGCACGTCACAAAGATCATCTATCTACTAAGGCAGAGAGGAGCTACAGTCTTCAGTACTGAAGAGGAGAACTACAATCATTAAGTCACAGATCTTTGAAGTACTGGGCTATAGTCAATAGGCACCAGTCACAATTCCTTTGCTTCCCTATGATATTTGTGCTTCCAGAGCAGTATGGAATAATGCAAAGAAGACTGGATCTAGAGTCACAATTGATTTTGTTGTTCCTTTGTTTTAGTCATATTCAGTTTTTCTTGACCCTGATGGGGTTTTCTTGGCAAAGGTACTGGAGTGATTTGCCATTTTCTTCTTCAGCTCATTTTACAGATGAAGAAACTGATGCAAACAGGGTGAAGTGACTTGCCTAGGCTCACACAGCTAGGAAGTGTCTGAGGCTGGATTTGAACACAGTCCTCTGGATTGTAGATACAGTCACAAGGTTCAAATCTTGTTCTCTCATTGACTAGCTATGTGACCATGGGCAAATCACTGGAAGTCTTTGAGTCTGTTTCTTTATGTGTTAAGTCGTGATAGCAAAGTGGCCTCACCCTCCAGACTATTGTGAGGAATATTTTTTAAATCTAAAGGAATATTTTAACTGGAGAGGCCATTGCCAGCAGATTCGGGTTCCATTGTATATACTCTCCCTCCCATCTCCTCTTCTTCTGAATTCATTATAAATCCAGTTGGACTGGCTGTCTTTGCTGTCAAGTTGGGATGCTTCTCTGGGGAAGCTTGGAGTTCCTCCAATGAGGGATTCGGTCAGTCAGTAAGTATTTATTAAGTGCCTACTATGTACCAGCTATTATACAAAGTACTGGAGATGTAAAGAAAGGCAAAAATACAGTTTCTGCCCTCAAGGAGCTTATAGTCTAGTGGGTTGGGGGTGGAGGAAGTAACAAAATGCAACAACTATGTTAATACAAGATATGAAAAGGATTAGATGACGGGCCCTCTATGAGGTAGAAAGAGGTAGAATGAACATTTGTCCTTGGCCCAAGTCTTCCTTCTTACTATATAATATACTGTCGCTATTTCTAGATAATCAGCTTAGCCAAATAACACTCAATACTCTGCTTTACTATCACTGTGACCCTGCCCCCAGGATACCTACTACCACTGTATTTAGGTACTCTTACTCTGCCTCTTCCTTTTCTCTCCCCTCCCGTATACAACTCAGACTATGAGGGTTCTTAGGATATTTCTTTCACAGAATTTTTCTGTGGAGTCTCAGAATTGTTGGAGACCTCAGTGGTCATCTCATCCGACCTATGCCTGTACAACATGCCTGACAGAAGGTCCCTCAGCCTTTGCATTAAACCCTCCAGTGAGAGAGAATGGCCTGCCAAGGCAGCCCATTCTACTTTCTAAATAGCTGATTATGAGGGTTGTTTTTTTTTTCCTTTTTTCCTCCCTAAACGGAGCCTCAAATCTGTCTCTTGGTAGCTTCCCGTTCTGATTTGAGCTCTGCATTCTGGCACTGAAGAGAACATCATTAGTACATTTAGAAGGAAAAGAATCCTCCTAGAAATCAGGCAGTCAACTTTAGGCAATCAGGGTAACTAAAAGTATTTCTGCCTTGCAATCAGCCCAACCAATGAGCTTCTGAAACATGCCTGACTGGTTAACTTTTTCCTGGACCTAATCAAGCCCATCAGGCAGCTAGACATCCCTACATAACTTTTAATTAAGGAACTACTAGGTGGACTTACACAAACCAGAGGGTCAGGACAAGAGGAAGGTGGTTGGAGTGGAGTCCATGGGTTTAAATACATAAACAAAATATCAGTGTTACAAACAAGAAGTTGACCCAATAATATAACTGAGGTGGGGGGGGAGGAGTCCTGGTTATAATGTATTAATGATATTCATAGGACTATAAATCTAGAGATGAAGGGAACTTCAGAAGCTATCCAATCCAACACCTTCATATTGTTGTTCAATCATTTCAGCCACATCTGACTCTTTGTGACTCCATTTGAGGTTTTCTTGGTGAGGATACTGGAGTGTTTTGCCATTTCCTTCTCCAGCTCCTTTTACAGATGAGGAAACTGAGGCAAACAGGGTTAAGTGACTTGCCCAGGGTCACACAGCTAGTGTCTGAAGCTGGCTTTGAACTCTAGGTTTCCTGACTCCAGGCCAGACACTCTTTCCATTGTACCATCTAGCTTCAATCTAATGTTACAGATGAGGAAATTGAGGCCAAGGGAAATTAAATGACTTGCTTGAGGTCACACAGACTATAAGAGTCAGAGGTAGGATCTGAACCCAAGTCTTCTCGTGGACTATTTTGTAGGATTATGGTTTTTAATCCATTCTGTTCTTGTTTCTATTTTTTTGCCTGTTCTTTTTGTATTACTAATTTATTTATTTTTAGTTTTCAACATTCACTTCCACAAGATTTTGAGTTCCAAATTTTCTCCCCATCTCGTCCCTCCCCTCACCCCAAGACAGCGTGCATTCTGAATACCCCTTCCCCTAATCAGCCCTCCCTTCTAACTCCCCCTTTCTCTCATCCCTTTCCCCTTCTATTTTCCTGTAGGGCGGGATAGACTTCTATATCCCATTGCTTATAAATCTTATTTCCCAGTTGCATGTGAAAACAATTTTTAACATTTGTTTCTAAAACTATGGGTTCCAAATTTTCTCCCTTCCTCCCTCCTCACCCACCCTCATTGAGAGGGCAAGCAACTTGATACAGGTTATACAATATGTGTAATTATGCAAAACACTTCCATAGTAGTCATATTGTGGAAAACTAACTATATTTCCCTTCTTCCTATCCTGCCCCCTGTTTATTCTGTTCTCTCTTTTGACCCTGTCCCCCTTCAGAAGTGTTTGCTTCTGATACCCCCTCTCCCAATCTGCCCTCCCCTTCATCATCCCCCCCTCCTCTTATCTCCTTCCCCCCTATTTTGCTGTAGGGTAGATAGATTTCCATACCCAATTGAGTGTGTTTGGTATTCCCTCCTTAAGCCAAATCTGATGAGAATAAGATTCACTCATTCCCTCTCAGTTTCCCCCACATCCCCTCCATTGTAAAAGCCTTTTCTTATCTGTTTTATGTGAGATAATTTAACCCATTTTACCTCTCCCTTTCTCCTTCTCCCAATATAATCCTCTCTCACCCCTTAGTTTTATTCTTCTTGGACTATTTTGAAACAACATTGGCTGGGGCAGCCTGATGTTCAGTTTACTTCTATGTTGACTATTGTCATTTAATAGAATTTTCCCTTTTGAGTGTGGGATATTTGGATTTTTTTTGCTATTCCCTGATATGGTGCTTCTTAGAAATACCATAACCTTTTTCATCTTTTAAAAAAAGACTTTTGATGTAAGGAAAGTATCTTCACACTCAAATGATTTGCTTATTTCAAGCAATATATTCAGTTCAGTGACATTAAAACACAATGGAACCATTTGGTGTTCATTGTAATGGGATTTGTCCCTACATATAATACATGTGCATATTAGATTTGATTAGATTACATTGCATTGCATTTTCTTCCCCTGCATATTCTCTCTCCAAACCCCTCAATTTTGAGGAGGGAACACACAATGAAATCTCCTAGTCTGCTGGTTACATGAAACAATTGTCGGGTAGTAAAGAATTCAGCTAATGGGCATTGGCCTCAGAAAGAGCTAACAAATGCATTCAGGTGGGCAGAAAAGTGGCAAGTGAGTTTTAATGTGGGCAAATGCAAGGCATAGTGTCTAAGGGGAAATAATTGGAACTCTCTTTAGAAGATGAAGGGCTGTGAATTATTGATTATGACCCAGGAAAGGGAAGTGGGAGTCACCATAGGTTGTTTCCTGAGGGCATCAGTGCAATATTCTCTTCTACCCCAGGATCCTTGAGGCTGCTATTGGCAACAGAGTAGGAGGCTGCATGGGCTTCAGCTTTTTATGGCAGCCCTTATTTTCTTACAGAAATCAACTGGCTCCTCATTATGAGAGCAAAGACCTTCCTCCAGCCTTCTTTCCAAATTCCACAGTGACTGTGTCTCTTGGCAGATAGTTGTTGGGACAGAAATGCTTCCAATGTGCCTTTCAATGAGGTCACCACTTTCAATTAACTACGAAGTGGGAGGGAGAGGTAGGCCGCTGAGGCCAGGAAAGCGTCTGAGTGGGCCAGCAACAGAGGTGGGGATTATTTAGAGCTAATTGAGTGGAAAGAAAAAAGCAAAGTAGGTTGATTGAAAGTTGAATGCCCTGTGGATATCTTGTGTTTCATTATCTGCTCACATGGTTCAGCCCCTACTTTCTGTCCTGACCAAGTTCCTTCTAAGCAGAATAAAAGAAGCAACGTTTTCTGGAGACTACATTTTGCATTCTGTTTCAGCTTGAGCAAAGTAAAGGAAGACCCTATGCCAAATATCAGGGAAGGGCATTATTGGGTGCAAGATACTAAGCTAGCCCTTCTTCCCACTCTCTGGAAGAGAAAAGATACCGTTTCAGGAAAGGAGAAATGCACGGCGTCTGTCCAAGAGGGAATTCATTCTGTACTCCCAGAACCTCATCTATCCTCCAAACTTCTCTAATTTTGTTGAGGCAGCACTGTTCTTCCAGTCACCTAGGTTGTGACTGAGGAGTCACTTTCCCTCACCCTATCCTACCCATGTCTTAACTGCCAAATCTTGCCAATTCTGCATCTACAACATCTCCCACATCAGTTACCCCCTCTCTACTCACTTGGTTACTACCCTAATTCAGACCTTTTTCACTCCTCACCCGGGTTATTATAATGGGCTCCTAACTGGTCTCCCTCTCCAGTCTATCAGGTCAATCACAATTTATTAAACACCCACTGGATGCCAGGCTGTGCCAAACCCTGGGGATAAAAAGAAAGGCAAAAGCCAGTCCCTGCTTTCAAGGAGTTCACAGTCTAATGGGGAGAAAACCTATAAACTGTGTACCGACAAGATCTCATTAGGATGAATCAGAGATAATCAACAGAGGGAAGGCACTAGCATTAAAGAATAGTAACCTATCCCCCACATAGCTGCTAAATTCATACTCTTAGGGTAAAAGTCTGGTCATGCCACTCTCTTGCTCAAAAATCTTCATTAATTCTCAGGTGCCTGCAGGAGAAAAGACTGACACTTGATTCATTTTCAGTCCTGTCTGACTCTTTGTGATCCCAACTGGAGTTTGCTTGGTAAAGATACTGGAGTGGTTTGTCATATCCTCTCTAGCTCATTTTGCAGATGAGGGAACTGAGGCAAACAAGGATAAATGACTTACCCTGGGTCACATAGCTAGTAAGCATCTGAGAAATTTGATCTCAGGTCTTCCTGATTTCAAGCCCAGCTTTCTATCCACTCTGCCAATGACTGCCTTAATTTCATGGAAATTTAAAAGGGTAAAAAGAGAAAAGGACAGAAGATATTCCATTCCTATTCACCTTACTTCATTTTCAGCAACTAGATGTCATAGTATATAGAGCACTGACATTAGTGTTAGGAAGACCTGAGTATGAATCCTGTTTCAGACACTTTACTAGCTGTGAGACTGTGGCAAGTCATTTAGCCACTCTTATTTCCTCATCTGTAAGATTATGGTAATAATTACATCCACCTTAGGGTCATGGTGAGAATCAAATAAGATAGTACTTGTAAAGAACTTTATAAACTTTAGAGCACTATATAAATGCTAGCTCTTATTATGATTATTTTCAACATTAGACTCCATGACTATTTTTCAGTGGATTCATGCAAACTTATTTTAAGCCTTGATTATTTGTTGGAATAAGGATATTTAGAGAGGCAGCATCATGGAGAAGAAAGGGCCCTTGACCTGAAGTCAGAAGACCTGGGTTCTAATCTTGGCTGTGGGGCTTACTAGCTCTGTGACTTATACAGGACAAGTAACCTCAACTCTATGAAGAAAGCTTTCTTTTGCCATTCAAAGGGAATGATACTTTTACAATCTTTTTTTCACTGGGAAAATGTAGGGAAAGCATGTTGAAAAACAATACGCTAGATTGGTGAGTGGTGATTTATAGGTTTCTCTCATGTGGCTGAATTCCTTGTTAAACTCTGATTTTATTATCCTTAGTACCAGACTCTTTTTCCTACTAAAAGTAGTAAGGTTAGAAGCAGAGAATATGAGCGTCCTCCTCCTGCCTGACTTCTGCTCTATTGGCCCTGGAATCCAACAACTGTGTTATAGCAAGGTCCACCTCTGTGTCATACATTTTACAGGATTCACACTCAGGTCTTCCTAATACTAAGGTCAGTGCTCTATTTTTTTTCCACCTCATTGTTCTGAAGTAACACCTGGTACAAGATCTCATATTAGAGCTCCCTGTGAAATCTAAATAAAAGAGTTAACTAAGGCAGGTCAACTGGGGCTTTTCACCAGGGTACCAAAGTTACAGGGTATCAACATCACTTGTGGTCCTTAGCAGCACAGAAACAATAGAGCTAAGTATTCTGTTAGCAAGAGCAAATAGTTAAAGCAAGAAGTTGCTAAGACGGTATACCTGGGTAAATCCCTTCCTTGACTAATACCCCCACCCCTCATCCAGTGAAGTACACATGCTTCAAGTCACCTGCCCCAACCCAATTTGTAAAATTTGCCCTATTTGCCTGAGGTGCAAAAATTCCTGCTCCCTCTTCTTTTACACCTGTTTTTCCCAGCTGTCTCAACCTGTTTTTCTACTTCTTTGTCCTTTAATACATCCTTTGTGCTCATGCCAAGGGCTATAATTCTCTCTTGGCTAGGTAGGTAATATCTAGTGTGGGATATGTCATGACCCCATTGTTTCACGGATATGGCCAAGAGTCAGGAATTCTGTTCTTGCCTTTAACCTGCTGTGAATTAACTAGATTAAGAATTTACCTCAATCTTTCCATGCCTCACTTTGCTCATCAGTAAAATAGATCAAACACATCTACCACAGTAACAACAATGAAAGCTTACAGAGTGGTTACAAGGATAAAATGAGGCAGTAGAAGTGAAGACACCTTGAAAAAAAGTTTAAAATGTTAGGCAATTATGGAGTAATTTTTTGTATTCATTCATTCAAGATACTTTTCCATGCTACTGTACAAAGGGCCATCTGGGTAGAGAAGAGAACATAAGATGGGGTTCCTGTCCCCCAGAAACCTTCTAGTGGAAGAAGCAGAAGCATGTATGAGGGGGCTAAGGACTGAAGTCCAAAGGGAAGACTAATTAGCAAATTAATTAGCTAGAACAATGTTGATATTTCTGTTCCCAGCCTTTACCACTTATTTGTTTGAACTAAGATCTTTTATCTCTTCATTAGAGTCATTAGTACCTTTCAGTAAATGATACTATAAAATTGTAGCTGTCAGAGTCCTGCTTGGGGAACAGGTTGTTCTGGAAAGTCATATTTCTAGCCAATTGAGAGTTTACCCTTTTAAATACCAACACTTATTTTATTGTAAACATTTATAGAAGGAAATCATCCTAAAATTATGTGCTTATCTCCCTCTTAAATATGTAGTTTAACCTTTTCTTGATGACTCAAGGTCAGCATTATGAATAGCAATTACTACATTGTTCTATAAATATGATGAAAATAGAATAATATTCTCAGGACTTATAAAGGTGTATACCAAATGACCCCAGACCACTTTGCTTTATGAGTTTTTCGGTTTGCTTTTTATTGTGTTTCTGTCACCTTATGGCAATTCAATGTAATGCAATAAACATTTATTTAGTGGAGTGAGCCCTGGGCTAGACGCTGAGACTACATGTGGTACCATGGAAAGAACATTGACTATAGAATTTAAAAAATGGGGATTCAACAGCCTCCCCCTGGGATGAGTCTTACCTCATCACATAACTTTCCTGGTCCTCAGTTTCCCCATCTATAAAAATTAGAGTATTGGGATGGGTGATCTGTGACGTCCCTTCCAGCTTTAGCTCTTTGATACCATGAAAGTTAAATTAAGATATGGTTCCTGCCTTCAGAGGACTTACAGTCTAACCAACTAATTAGACACCAGTGCAGATTAAGCATATCTACTCGATCCCATGTTCAGGGTGTGATCATCTTCCTTCCTTGGGGTTGCATTCTGCCTTCTGCCTCTCACTTGGATCTGGCTCTCCAGCTCCTATCCTTGTCTTCCCCTTCAGATCCATATGCTACTCTCCAGCCAGGAAAATGGGACACTAAATCACTCCTTGTCCCAGCTGTGGTTCCAAATCTAGTACAGTTACAGTGGATCATTCAGTGATTGAGGGTCCAGGAAAAAAAAATTTCCTCAATAAAAAGCCTACTCAGTTATTCCCAAGTAAAAGCAGTCCCCAAGGCAGCAAAAAGCAGTCCAGGAAGAAATAGGTAAGTAAAAGTTACTGGCATTTTTATTTTAATTTTTAAAATTTTAATATTTTTCCCAATTACATGTAAAAACAATTTTAAACTTTTTTTTTACAGTTTTGAGTTCCAAATTCTATCCCTTCCCCTTCCCCTTCATTGAGAAGTCAACCAATTTGATATAGATTATACATGTGCCATCATGCAAAACATATTTCCATATTAGTCATGTGGTAGGAAAAAAAACATAGACAAAAAAACCTCAAGAAAAATAAAATGAAAAAGCAGTATGATTTGATCTGCATTCAGATTCCATCAGTTATTTCTCTGGAAATGGATAGCATTTTTCACCATAGTTCCTTCAGAATTGTCTTGGATCTTTATATTGTTGGGAATAGCTAAGTCATTCACAGTTGATGATCATACAGTACTGCTGTTATTGTGTACAATGTTCTCCTGGTTCTGCTCACTTCACTTTGCATCAGTTCATGTAAGTCTTTCCAGGTTTTTCTGAAAGCATCTTGCTCATCACTTCTTTATAGTACAATAGTATTCCATCACAATCATATAACCTAGCTTGTTCAGCCATTCCCCAATTGGTGGGCATTCTCTAAATTTCCAATTTTTTGCCAACACAAAAAGAGCTGCTTTAAATGGTTTTGTACAAATTGGTCCTTTTCCCTTTTTTTGATCTCTTTAGGATACAGACCTAGTAGTAGTATTGCTGGATCAAAGGGTATGCATAGTTTTGTAGCCCTTTTGGCATAGTTCTAAATTGCTCTCCAGAATGGTTGGATCAGTTCATAGCTCCACTAACAGTGCACTAGTGTTCCAATTTTTCCATATCCCCTGAAACATTTGTCTTTTTCCCTTTCTGACTGTCATATTAGCCAATCTGATAGGTATGAGGTGGTATCTCAGAGTTGTTTTAATTCACTTTTCTCTAATCAATTGTGATTTAGAGCATTTTTCATAAGATTATAGATAGCTTTGATTTCTTCTTCTGAAAACTTCCTTTTGTATCTTTTGACCATTTATCAATTGGGGAATGACTCATAATATTATAAATTTGACTCAGTTCTTTCTATATTTGAGAGATGAGGCTCACTGACATTTTAAAGGCAATCAGCAAGGAAGTTCCCTGGGGTCTCAGGAGCTTCCTACCAAAATCTTTAAATTGATTTCATGTCCTTCTTGCCCAAAGGGCCCACATCTGTGTCCCAGAACATTCCACTTGGAAGAATAAAGTTAACTCAGACTATTCAAGGTCAGCTTCATTGTTTCTTAACTCACAATAGCCCCTGTTGGTGTTGTGTAGGTCTATGAAGTTGACTCAAACCTCTCCACTTCCACTAGTGTCTTGATCTACAATACCCATCCATGGACACTCTTTGATGTGTGTTGTTTTCCCCTTTTAAAATGTCAGCCCCTCGAGGACAAGGACTGCTTTGCTTTTTGTATTTTTATCCCCAGTGCTGAGCACAGTGCCTGGTACGGAGTAAGAGCCTAATCAATACTTTTACATTAATTTATTTGTTAGAGAATTACCAAGAAAAGTACCGTATGACGTCTACAGGGAAAGGTCATTACCAATTGAGTATAGGGATGAGGGAGATGAGAGAGGATCAAGACAGGTCTCTTCAGAAGTAGCTGGTGGTACAGTGGTAGAGTGCTGGGCCAGGAGTCAAGAAGTTGTTGTTCAGTTGTGTTCAACTCTTCAGGACCCCATTCAGCACTTTCTCGGCAAAGACACTGGGATGGTTTGCCATTTCCTTCTCTACCTCATTTTACAGTTGAGGAAACTGAGGCAAAAAGGCTCAAGTAACTTATCCAGAGTCACACAGCTAGTAAGTGTCTGAGACCAGATTTGAACTCACAAAGATGAGGTTTCCGGACTCCAGGCCTGGCACTCTATCCACTGTACCACCTAGCTGCCCAGGAGTCAGGAAGACCTGAATTCAAATTCAACCTCAGGTATTTACTACCTGTGTGATTCTAAGCAAGTCACTTAAGCACTCCCATCCCCAATTTCCTCTATAAATAGCAAGTCCCTCCTGGGTGGTTGTGAGGACTAATAAAATATATAGATATAGATATAGATATAGATATAGATATAGATATAGATATAGATATAGATATAGATATAGATATAGATATAGATATAGATATAGATATAGATATAGATATTGCACTTCATTAATCTTGGGCTGCTACATAATGCTGGCTCTTATTAGAACTGTTATTTCATCTCTAAGATTCTACCATTCTTGCTAACCATTATGAATTACATGGATGGTGCTTTCCCCAAAGGTGACGGCAGAGCTGGATGCCTGGAATGAGGACCTGCTGAGACAAATGAATGACTTCAACACCGAGGACCTGACCCTGGCAGAGCAGCGGTTACAACGTCACACGGAGAGGAAGCTGGCTATGAACAACATGACCTTTGAAGTCATCCAGCAGGGCCAGGATCTGCACCAGTACATTATGGAGGTCCAAGCCTCAGGTAGGATGACAGCCTCGAGGCTAGGTTCAGAGTCAGGGATGGGAAGAATCATAATGGTAATGATTCCCATTTGTCCCAACAGGACCTATTTTACAAAGCACTCTTGCATCTGTCAGTTAGCCTGGGAGATTTGTTTATTTGTTTGTTTTTGACATCTCTATAACATAGAAAGGATAGGCATGGCTCATCTGTGAAATGGGTTCAAAAGATGTCACTGTCTACTTCTCAGGGGTTGTGTAAGAAAAACACTTCTAAACTTTAAAGTTTATATGTGCTGCTATTATTATTATTGTCCCCATTTTCCATATATATATATATATATGTATATATGTATACACACACATACACACACACACACACACACACATACATACACATATATCTCAATGCCCAGAGAAAAATAGACTTGCTCAAGGTCATTCAGCTAAACTATTACAAAGCTCAGATTAGAACCCAGATCTCTTGATGTTCATCTCAGAGAATTAGCCCACAAAACTATACTGCTTCCTTACACAGAGTATGCTCATGATGGCATTGGGGAATAGAGAATGACTAGGCAATCTTAATTACAGAGTAATGACAATGAAACATACCTTTCTCCTTTTTGACAGAGAGGGGACAGATCATGAAATGTGTTTTCATATATGGCCAAGTTTTTCTTCTTTGTCAGTCAGTCAGCAAATATTTATTAAGTACTTGTATGGATTAACCACTGTGCTAAGCACTGGAGATAGAAAAAAAGGCAAAAACACTGTGCTGTTTTTGAGTCATTTCAGTTATGTCTGACTCTTTATGACCCATTGAGGGTTTTCTTGGCAAAGAGACTAGAGTGTTTTGCCATTTCCTTCTCCAGCTCATTTTACAAATGAGAAAACTGAAGCAAACAGAATTAAGTGACCTGCCCAGGATCATGCAGCTAGGAAGTGTCTGAAGTCACATTTGAACTCAGGTCTATTCTGTCTCCAAGCCCTCCACTCTATCCACTGTGATACCTAGCTGTCCTGAAAAACATTGTACCTGCCCTCTGGCTTAACACACAAATAACTAGATATATGTGAAAGATGGAAAGTAGTTTCTGAGGGCAGATACTGAAGTGAGGATGTGGTGGGGGTGGGGAACATTGTGACTTGGAAATGCCTCCTACAGAAGGTAGGATTTTAGCTGAGGGTTGAAGGGAGCCAGGAAAGCTGAATGATGGTGGTGAGAAGGGAGAGCATTCCAGCTATGGGATCCCCGCCCACGAAAAGGCATGGAGATAGAATGTCACATTTGAAGAACAGGATATGTGAAGCCTAGATGTATTTGGAGTATAGGTTTCACGGAAGGGAATAAAGTGTAAGGAAACCAGAAGGGGCTAAACTAGGAAGAACCTCAAATGCCATGCCAAGCGGGACTTTGGCATTGATCCTAGAGGTAAAAGGGAGCCATTGCAGTTTAATGGGCAGGGAAGTGACATGGCCAAACCTTTGTTGCAGGAAAATCACTTTGGCACTTGTAGAGCTTGGCTTGCAGGAGCAGAGACTTGAGGCTTTAAGGCCAATGAAAAGCCTGTTGTAATAGTCCAGACAAGAGGTGATGAAAGCTTCTACTAGAAAGGGGTGTGTGTGTGTGTGTGTGTGTGTGTGTGTGTGTGTGTGTGTGTGCATGTGTGTGTGTGACTGAGTAGACAGACATTATGAAAGATGTAGTGAGAGCCAAAATGGCTCCATTTGCAGGGGAGAGGGAGTGTCATTTAGAAGTGACAATAAAACTAAAAAAAAAAGTCAATGAAACTTGTACTTTAAAAAGAAAGAATGGGTAGTCCCATGGAAACTAGAAGAAGACTAAGGCTTAAAAATCAACCAGGCTGCCTATAAAAGAAACTGGGTGATAGATACTGAGTATGAATTATAATTGACATGCCGGCACTTATTGCAGGTATTGGTTTCAATAAGAACTTTGTTGTGTTTTTTAAATGTAGATGTAGACTGACAGGATATTGAAATCGTTTAATAAAATTGAATGTAATGATTTAATTTTAAAAAGCTAGATTGTTATAGATTTTTTCCAAATATTAATTCAACTAAATTAAATTCAAGAAGAATTTATGAAATTCCTACCATGCAAAGTACCATGCTAAGTGCTAAGAATATGAAGACAGAATGAAAATTAGCTCCTGCCCTCAGGGACCTTACACTCTACTGGGGTGTTACATTCCCACAGGTAAAGGAAAGATCATTGGAGAAGGGTGAGACAATTTAAACTAGGGGGAAGGAGATAGTATATATTCTATAGGAGATGGTACTTGAGGGAAGCCAAGGGGCTGTATTGGAAAGGTGGTATTGGAAAGGCCTAAATCGCATTGGATTTTTATAAAATGAATATTTGGTTAATATGGCTCAATAATTAGACATGGCATTAACATGGTTATTTTCTTACAAAACTGCATATACAATATGAAGTTATCAGAAATAGGTATGGTTTTAAAATAACATTAACATTTTAGAGTAATTTCAATAGTGAACCATCTTAAAGTAAATTAGCTGTACTCTATTTGGTAAAGAAAAGCGATCCAAAGTATATATGTGGAAACATGAAACATAACTTCTGCAATCCATTTTTATGAATATTATTCAAAGAAATCATTGGGAGAGTCAGTGTGAAGAGGTGGACAGATTCCTGGACTGGGAGTCAGGATACCTGAGTCCTAATCTCAGCTGTATATCCACTTGCCTGTATGACCTTAGGCAAGTGATTTCACTCCAGTAGGGCTAGACCAGGTATTTTGTAAGGTTTCTTCCTTTAAAACTCTACAGTTCTATACATGTCAACTGTTACTGTTGTTTGTCCTTCATTCTTGAAGAGGACTAGTAACATCAGAAGGGTGATGTCTTGACTTGCACATGAACTGGATTTAATGATTCTATGACTGCTGCTACTCATGACCAGCCTCAGAGTACCTTGCCCCTTGTAGGAAGATCTATGAATGTAGGATGGGCCAGTCACAACGACTACAGACCTTCACATGTGGTTGTGCAGCATCTCTGTGTAGTTGGTCTGGGCTGCATGGAATCGACTTTATTCCTTCTCTGAATATTCCCTGATCAGAAATTAGTCTCCTCTACAAGCTATATTCCCAGCTTTGGAATCTCTAGGAGACTAATTTGTGGCTTGTTACTTGTAAAATCATAGAATGTTAAAAAACCAAAAGGATCTTAGGTGCCATTCAGTCTTTTTTTTTGGGGGGGGGAGGTAATTGGGGTTAAGTGACTTGCCTAAGGTCACACAGTTGATAAGTGTCAAGTGTCTGAGGCCAGATTTGAACTCATGTCTTCCCAACTCCAGGGCAGGTGCTCTATCCACTGCAGCACCTAGCTGCCCTGTGCCATCCAGTCTTGCATTCTCGTTTTTTCAGAGATGGAAACTGAGGCACAAAGCAGTTGTAAATTATAAATTATAATTATTGCCACATAGATGTAATTTGAGATTTGTAAGACATTTTGCATGCATTTCCTCTTTTGAGTCTCATAACAACTCCATGAGGTAGATACTGTGGGCATTATCATTCCCATTTTAAAGATGAGGAAATTGAGGCTCTGGGAGATTAGTGCTTTATGCAGGGTCACATGGTTTATTAGAGTCAGAGATGGAATTTGGACCTGTATCTTCCTGAATCTAAGAGCTGCGTGCTTACCACTCTACCACACCATCTCGTTACTTTGACCTTTATTAAGGCAACACAGTATTGGATCGCTAGGATGAAGACAGAATTTCTTAACTCTAGTTAAATACAACTCCATATTCTTCAGTTAATCTAGTAGGGTGCTTGTCTCAGAGTAAATGCCCAATAAATACTTTAAATGGTAGTGTTCTGGAGCTGGAAGGGACATTTAGCACAGATGGGCTGGAATTAATTGACACAGCACCCCAGGGGGTTTCTCCTTAAGGAACAGTTTTTAGGTCTACAATCTAACTTTGGTGGCTATTAATAGCATAACCTTTCTTTTGGGCTTTGACTAGTGTCCTGAGCTGGCAAGGCCTGCCCTAGAGAGCAGTGGAATGTGTCTGTACTCTTCTAGGGACAGGAAAAGCAACACTGCCCAATGGCCTGAAATCATTGGTACAGCACTGGGACCTCTTCCAGGGAGAAGAGTACCATGGTTATGACCAGTGGATATCAGTGAATATTAACCACGTTTGCCTCAGTTCTTCATCTGTAAACTGACTGGAAAAGGAAATGGCAAGCCACTCCAGTTATCCTTGCCAGGAAAACCCCAAATAGGGCCACATTGTCCCCTTCATAAAAGGATTTGTTCTGTAAAACTTACACTCAGTCGAAAGGCTGCACCCAAGGATTTGGAAGAACATATGTGGCCTTATAAGGCCAAAGGTTCCCCACCCCTGATTGTAGTCCAATAGCATGACAGAGTAGAAAGTGTGCTGGCTGTGTGGAGTTAAGAGGACCTGAGTTCAAATCCCAGCACTGACACTGACTCTTGGGAACCTTGGGCAAATCACTTCACTTATCTGGAACTCAGTTTCCTCAGCTGTCAAATGAGGCAGCTGGATAAACGTATCTCAAAGATCTTTTTCACTCTATTATTCTATGATTTTATGACTTGAAAATTATAAATATTCAGTAAACAAACAAATAAATATTCAGTAAAATATTCAATGAAAAATATTCAGTAGCAGAGCTTGGGGATGAACACAGATCTTTTGACTTTTCACCATTTCACTATTTGATGGGTCCCAGGAAGTCTTTGTTGATTTTTGAGCAGAGAAGGAATATGCAGGGTAGAAGACCACCTGTCCCCACTGTTTGACTCCCTGTTGATTCTTCCTGATATCTGTGTTTTGTTGAGACTCAGCCAGAAAAGAAAGCAACAGGTGCCTAGTACATAGGGAAAGAAAAGCAGAGCTGGGAAAATGGTCCCAGGGAAGCTGGATAGGAAACCACTCACCATCTCCCTTTTTAGACTGAATGTTGTAAGTCAAGAAAAGGAACCTTCTCCCAGCTCTCCTCTTGTATCACTCTGTACCAGGGTTCTGGCATCACCTTGGGGAGGCAGACTTTTTTCCCACAGAGGAAAGACCTCAGAGATAAGTTATCCATGGGAAGGGGAAGAATATTGGGGTCTGGTGACGGCTGAGGACTGCTTGTACCCGGAAGGGCTAAGTGGGTGGGCCCATCCCCAGGCATATGGGCTGCCTACCCACTTCTGATTTTGTTCCTTTTTCGAGGATTGTTGGGAACAGCTTGATTGGCCTGTGCTTCTCTCAGGGCTGAGACTTTCTGTTCATCTCCTCCCACCCCAATGAGCTGCTCCAGCTGGCAGAGAAGATGAGGTTCATTAGAGGAAAATAGAAACTGTTCCCAGGAAACTTAGCTTCCCTTTCTAGTGATTCCTTCCCTTGTCCCTTGTCCTAGAAAGGGGAGAGTTAGCACACATCAGAGCCATGGAGAGGGAAGGGGCGGGGGAAGTTTAGAGATATCTTCCAGCCCTTGCCTGGAAATCCAGACCCTGCAGTACCGTCCTGGTCATCAGAGCTGACCTTTGCAAATACCCAGGTGGCCATATTGTAGGAGCCACAGGCCAAATCGGAAGACCTGAGGCTGAATCCTGGCTCTGCCACTGCTTAGCTCGGAAATCTCAAACAAGTACAATTCACCTCTTTAAATGTGCAAAAGGCTAGGGATACAAAGAAGTGCAAACCAGAGTCCTTGCCCTCAGGGAGCTTAAATTCTAACGGGGGAAATGGAGTGTAAATAAATAGGTACATGCACAGCAGATAGAAAAGAACCTTAGAGGGGAGACTGTAGCTGCTGGATTGAATGGGAAAGGCTTCATGTATTTGAACTGACTCTTAAAGGAAACCAAGGATTCTAAGAGGCAGAGGGAGGAAGAGGGCTCCAGGCATTGGGGAACAGCCAATGCAAGGGCTCGGAGATGGGGAATGGAGTGCTGTGTGTGAGCAATGTGAAGTAGCCGAGCAAGAATACGGGTATTAGATATCCCTTGGGGTTGTTGTGAGGACCCAATGAGCTTACATATCAAAACCACAGCACACCATGCAAAAGGCATCTCTTTGCACTCAGTAGTGGGTGCTATGCTGTGAGGAGGCAGCACGGTGAAACGACTGGAGAGCCAGCCTGGGAGTCAGGAAGCCCCACCTCTGACACAAACTAGGGTATGCAAAGTGCCTTACAAATATTATCTCATTTGATCCTCACAACAGCTTTGGGAGGTAAATGCTATTGCTCCCATTTTTCAAATGAAGAAACTGAACCAGCCAGAGGAAAGGCAAGGAGGGAGGAAGAAAAGGAAAGCGAGGGGAGACAGAAGGAAGGAAGGAAGGAAGGAAGGAAGGAAGGAAGGAAGGAAGGAAGGAAGGAAGGAAGGAAGGAAGGAAGGAAGGAAGGAAGGAAAGAAGGAGGGAGGGAGGAAGAAAAGAAAAAACGAAGGCCCTTATAATTATCTCACTATTTTTATTGTTTTGGAGGCATTTGGGGTTAAGTGACTTGCCCAGGGTCACACAGCTAGCTAGTAAGTGTCTGAGGCTGGATTTGAAGTCTCACTTTAAAAAAAAAAAAGACCTAAGATCTCTTCTAGTTCTAAACCTCTACATGGAAGCAGCAAGTTATAAAGATTACTAGAGCACCATTATTCTGCATAGATTGGTTTAGGGAGAAATTGAAGATAAGACAAGCCTGTAGAAATACAGGGACTTCCCCAGCTGCTTGAGTCCCATTAACTTGGTTATCTAAAGCGATTTCTTTTGTTAATTGTCCTATATATGCTTCTCTCCAGCTTCAAGGGCTAATCCCTACTTCTAGGAGAGTAGGATTTCTTTAACAAATCCATTGTCCTCCCATTCCTAAACTTCATGGTTTTGGAATCTTTCAGGGGATGATTTACTCTTTGGGACTGCTAATTTTTTGGTAGCATCTGACCTGCTACATTTTCTGAATTTCCCAGCTTTCCTGGTTTGGGCAATACTTTTTTTTTTTAATATGTTTTTTGATACATGCTACACATTTTTCCTAGTCCTCTAATGCAGTGTTTCAAAATAGCCCACTTGAAGTCTGGAAACTTTCTGATTCTGAACTAATTTCTGTTGTTCTCCCTTGCCTTCCTTCTCCTTCCTCCCACCAATACTTAAATTCTTTCCTTTTCGGTAGTTGTGTTAACCTTTGCTCATCGAGGATCCTTGGTCTCCCTTCACCTGAGAAAATGTCAGAGCTGTGATCATGAATCATGAAACCAGCTTAAAACTGCAGTAAGACTTTTCAGACACACTGTATGTACCTACCCCATGGTAAAAAACAAAAACAAACCCATGTTTTGATTAAAACTTCAACTCAAACTAATGTTAAGAGAACAATTTACCCATCAGTGGATTATATTTAATTTTAGACCTCAGTATTGCCGACGTTAATCATTTACTTCAGTGCCGACTTCCACCTTGATTAAAAACGTGAAAGTATTTTAGAGTTTCCACAAATGTGTTTTAATGTTACAAATTTATACACTGTATGACTTGGAACCAACCTCTTCAAATACACTTCTATGTGCTAATAGTCTTGATCAAGGTAGAAATGTTTACTCAACTCAGCCATTAACCTTTGGGATGGAAGTCAAAATAGAAGCACGGTATGTGAATTGGATAATTGGCTTTTCCTTAGTCAAGACTTCAGACGACTGTGTGTTGACTTTATTTAGAGCCACAGCAGAAAGAACATTAGTCTGGGACGTGGGACGATGAGGTTCTATTCCTCACTCCATCCCTGACCACCTGTGTGAGCTTGGATAAGTGACTTTATCTCTCTGGGCTCCATTGTCCTCTACTACAAGATGAAGGGATGCATCTACACTCCAAGATCCCTTCTATTATTAACATTTCATTAATTAAAACATACCAGTACTAAGTGCATTTTAGGGAGAAAGAAGACTACTTCATCTTTCTTAGGGTATTATCTCTTGATATATTACCTTTCTTTTTTCAAGAATGTAGTATTGATGTTCTTACTGGGGAGCCAGCTGCAAACTGTACATTTTCCATAAAATGACCCTTTTATGTGCAGTTCCTTGCTCCAACATTAAGCTCGGGTCACAAGATCAAGGGATTTAGAGGCAGATGGGAACTTAGGTATCTTGTCTAGTCCTTTCCTGTTATAAAAGAGGAAAATGAGGTCTGAAAGGCTAAATGACTCGTTCCCCCTTTTCTTTCCCAATTTGCTATAAACCATAGTCCTATACCTTGAAAAATACTCTGTTATAATCCAAAATATATTTTGTTTCCCCCCCCATTTAATTCTTGTGACATAGGAGGAAACAGTTTCTTACTCATTTCAATCCAAATCTCAACACAAAATGCTTCTAATTTGATTGATTCCCTTTTAAAGGAATATTTTCTTTGATCAGTAGTTGACAAATTGTTATTTTTAGAAGCCAAATCCCCACAGTAAACAGACGATAAATTTGACATTTGTCTTTTTACACTTTTTCCCTTTTCCGATAAAAATGGAGGTGAGCCATTGAAATTCTGCTTCAAATATGGCTGGATTTCAGAATTTCTCTCAACTAATTTTAATGGAATTGACTAATTAACCTAGTCATAAACTCCCACCTGTCAAAATATCTGAGAGCTTGTGATGTGACTATAAGAATGTGATAGAAATTCAGCAGTTGGCAAGTGTGTGTGTGTGTGTGTGTGCATGTGTGTGTGTGTGTGTGTGTGTCTGCCTGTCTGTCTGTAAAATGCATTGGATGTCTTGGCCCTAGGCCAATGGACAATGTACCTGGAGCTCAGGTAGAACCCTTCTTCTCTCCGTTTGCCCTGTTTTTCCTCCAACTTCCCAGAAAAGAATAAGCATTGCCAGTTGTTCCTGAGTCCTTCAGCACATGCATGTCTTCTTGCCCCATGGAAGAATTTCTCATTCTGTTTGCATGAGACAGGCATGTTCCATAAACCCCTTCAGTGGATACCATTTGTGCGTGCTTTTTGATATTACTGATGAGATAGGACCTAGCATATCCTGTGGGCTATTGTTCTGTAACCATAGAAATTCATAATTTGAACCAAATCCCCACAGAATTAAATACTCTTACTTGGAAAGAGACTGTTGTTCTTCCAAACACATTTACCCTAAAACTATTTCCCAGGCTTATGTTAACAAAACTAGGGAAAATGAGAAATTTAGAGGTAGAGGCGAGAAGCAGCCAGCAGCCCAAATGGGCTCATCACTTTTTCTCCTGTGCTCAGGAAAAATTAGGGAAAGCCCAGACCTCTGGAATAGTGTTCCTGAGTTGGCCCTTATGCAGTGGCCATGGGGCTGACTTGTTGACAGAAAGGAGAGCAAGAGAATCAGATGTGACTTCTTTGTGGTAGAGCAGTATAGCTGGGGGCCTGGTTCAGGGAGGAAGCTGAAAGAAAGCTCTTTCTGGGATGTCTTTTCCTCTGTGTTTGCATTTTCCTTTATTGTTCATTCCTGAGGAAGTTTTGTGCGACGTGCTAGGCTGTATGTTGCCTGAGGTATTGAGCACATACACGGGTGAAGGTTTTGGGCTGTGATGTTTGTCATGAGGTCAGAAGCAAATGCATTTTTGACTGCATCTTCTGAGCCCCTCCCCTTTCTCTTGGGACTTGTCTGTGACAGGAGTTATAGTACCTCTGTAGTCAAAAGCTTTTGGATTTTTACAGCTTATTTAAAAATAATCATAAAGAAATATAGATACACGTGGATCACAGTGGATAATGTGGTATTCCTAATGTACATTTTGGAGGCTCGAAAAAGTTCAGTGACTGACCCCTATTACCTACAAAAGAAAACTTAAGCCCTTTCCCCCACTACCCTAGGACATCCACATTCAAACTCTAACCCACCTGTCCAACATTCCTTGAGGTCCATAGAGGCTAAGTAATTTGACCAAAATTACACAGGGGGTATCAGAGCTGGAATTTGAACCTGATCTCTTCCTGAGATCAAGTCTGGTATCCTATTTAAGAGACTACAGTGACTCTTTGCTTACGGAAATCTTTCCCTTCTTTTAAAGCCCAACTCAAGCTTCAGTTCCAGGAAGAGATAATATTCTTCTTCTGGGATCTGTCATGCTATTCTTTGTGATCAAATGAGATCATATTTGTAATGAATTTAGCACAGTGCCTGGCACATAGTAGGCACTTAATAAATGCTTGTTCCCTTCTCTTCCCTTCCCTATGTACTTCTTGTATTCTAGTTTAGATTCTATTTATCTGTGAACTGGTCTTATCCCCTTAGTAGAGTATAAGATTTTTAAGGCAGGGACTATATAGCATTTAGCATTCCTTATATCCAGGGTTCTGCTCAGTAAATTGCAGGTGCTTAACAGATGTTTATTGAATTAAATAGAATGGATTGGAAAAGATATGGATAAAAATAAAACTGTATACATAAGTCTATAGGTAGAAGGGACCTCAGGGGCCATTTAGTCTAATCTCTTCATTTCACAGATTAGAAGACTGAGGTACAGAGAGATTAAGTGACTTGCCTGAGATCTCAGAGATATAAAAGCTTGAGGGAACTTGAAATTCAGTTCCTCTGAGTTCAGAGTCAATACTCTTTCCACTGCTCCAAAAATATCCATGTGTGTCCTTGGCCAAGTCAATTAAACCTCTGTTTGCCTCAGTTTCCCCATCTTTAAAATGGGGATAATAACAGCACCTACTTCCTGGGGTTGTGAGAATCGAATGAGATAATAATTGTAAAGTGCTTAACCTAGTGCCTGGCACACAGTAAATGCTTAATAAATATTTATTTCCTTCCCTCCTCTCGTCCCCATCTTCCTTAAGGTCAGAACAGAAATGTCAACATGGGTACAAACTATTCATATGTTGAAAATTAATGGATGCTCTCCACTCGGCAGTGTTTAGCTGGAGAATACAATTAGAGGATAAATAGGTTTTTGGAGCAGTGATAGAGTGAGGGGAAATCTTTGAAGCTTCCTCTTTGGTAAGGATAAGACTGAAGAGAGTGGTCATGTCTATTGCAGTCAATCCACAATGTTATTGCTTTTATTAAAGGTGATGAAAGGTATGATGAGGCATCAGCCTAACCCATCTCTTCCCAGATGCAGGTCTGACTAGAATCAGGATGAAATGAGATGAGGCAGAAAAGTCAGAGGGAGAGCCTGTTTTAGGATCACATCATAAGCAGGTGCCTGGTCCCTGCTGATGAGTTCTCACACTTGGAAAATCTATTTGCATGTTATGTGTGATGGAGGTGAACCACAGTTTCACCTAAAAAGACATATCATCCTAGCCTAGCATACTAAACACCAGAGACAGATAGGGAATGGGAACCAAGTGGAATAAATCAGCTTCATATCTGGCAGTGGAGAAAAAGCTCCAGCTTCCACAGATGCAGCATGAATTACATTTCCAGACAATCAACATGGGGAGGTCAGGGGCCACCCCAGTGCCCCAAGAGCTAAAAAGGCAGGAGGTTTTCATCCTTTTATATTTCTGCTCCATCTCAAGCAAGAGGATACCTGCTTTGCCCCTTTGGTCATTGAAAAAAGCAGGTAGAAGAATCTGGAAACCCAAAGAATGTGTATGTGTATCTACACACACACACACACACACACACACACACACACACAGAGGTGTGTATATATTATATAAACAGCTCCACATTTCCAAATATCAACCCCTTTTATATCTATGTGAGACAAGATATATGTGTATATATACATATATACATATCTGTGTCTATACATATAAATATATAAATTATATGTGTGTATAGAGGTGTATATGTATGCATATATAAGCACAGAGAGGTGTACATGTAAATAATAAATATAAATAAATACATACATAAATACACACATACAGAAGTATATGTACATGTATATACATCCCTATATGTGTATGTCTGTCTATGCCTCTGCATATAGATATAAAATATACCCCTAACATACACACACACACACACACATATGTGTATATACCAGCTGATATATACATATATACACACACCTTTCTGTGTATGTGTATATATACCTTTTCACACACACACACACACACATGTATTATTTCTACACACACACACACTGTTATCACACACACATCTATACACCTCTATATGTGTGTGTGTATATATGTATGTATATATACCTATTCATATATATAACACACCCCCATCACATCTCTCTCTCCCTATACATATACATACATATATACCTCTGTATGTGTGTATACACATTTGTATACCTCTGAATTTATATATAACATATTTATATGTATCTACAGACACATATATATGTATATATACATATTATATATATATATATATATATCTTCTCTGTCTCACAGATATAAAAGGGGCTGATATCTGGAAATATGGAGCTTTTAGAACATTAGAAGATATTGAAAGCATAACTATATGAAGCCAAGGAGGGAAAAAATCATCTCTCTTTGATGCACTTGCACTGCGCACTTACAAAGATACATTTCTTCTGTGCTTAGGAATGAATCCTTTTTCATTTTTAACATGTAGCATCATGTTTTTGTATGCTCTCAGTCTTGGAAAGTAAGTGGCTGGAGTTAGGATTGCAGAATCCCTAGACAGAGTATATATCCCCCAGAATGTGAGGACAAGACCAGAAAATAAAATGAAGACTAACAAGGATTTTTATAACAGTGATGAGATTGGCCAGTTACAAAAGCATCCCACCCTAAAAGGGGTGTGTAAGTTGTTTTTCACTGGGAAGTGGAGGTGGGGGAGGAGGCTGGGTAGCTCCAGAACCCAGTGGTTACCTGGTTAGCTGATAACAATCAGACCTTCAAAGGAAAAAAATAACGTGTGCACAATACACTTTGAAGTTTAATTGGCATTATTAACATTTTTCCATAACTTTTTGAAGTCTAGACCGATGGTGTCAAACTCAAATATGAATGGAGCCATTAAACTGCACATGAGGATCCCTGTGGGCTGTATTATCTCTGTTTGGTTATATTTTTATTTATTTTTTAAATATTTCCCAGTTACATTTTAATCTTTTTCAGCTGCACTCGGGAATTTGGTGTGTTTTAGACATCTAACAAAACAATAAGCCAAGCCCTGATTTGTAACATTTTCCAATTTCTGGATGTCAATGCTCACACCGAAAATTTGACAACCAGCTCCAGAGCTGATTCCAGCTGACTCCAGCACAGCCATGCCTAACCTGCCTAACCACCCGCTCCCTTACCCCTGTGCGCTGCAGAGAGGTAGAAGTTTAAAGAGACAGTTTGAGATAATGGGAAGAGGACTCAATTTCAAGTGAGGAAGACTTGGCTTCAAACTTTGCCTCCTGTACTCACTAGCTGTGTGACCTTGAACAAGTCTATTTCTTCTTCTTCTCCTTTTCCTCCTCTTCCCCCTCCCCTTCCTTCCCCTCTCCCTGAGCTTCAGTTTCCTCATTTTTAAAATGGAGCTAATCACTTCTATATTTCTTATTCCACAGGGTTATAGTAAGACTAAAATAAGATAATGTGAAAGCATGTTCTAGAACTTAAAGCATCATATGAATGTCAACTGTTATTGGAGCATTTATGATTATATGAAAAGCTATAAGCTTGCCATCACAAGGGTTAGTACTGGAAGAGACTTTAGAAATTATCCAGTCCAACCTCCCATTGTTTATAGGAAAAAGGTGAAGTTTAGAGAGTTCATTTTTTTCCCAATATCACAGAGCTAGTAAGTAATAGAACCTAGATTCAAATACAGCTTGTCTGACTCTAAATGTAGTGTCCGTTTACATTTCACAGTTTGTCCCCACTAATCTTGGCATCACTCAAGGGAAATGGTTTGCTTGGAGTTTTGAGTATGGGAGAAGTCTGTCTAGCACCCTCTAGTGGAAAGGGTATCCTGAGAACCTTGCTTTGAGCAGTCCACCAGAGTATCTCTTCTGATCCATCTCTCGATAAGCATTTATTGGGGCAGCTAGGTAGCGCAGTGGATAGAGCACCGGCCCTGAAGTCAGGACAGGAGGACCTGAGTTCAAATCTGACCTCAGACCAAACATTTGACACTTACTAGCTGTGTGACCCTGGGCAAGTCACTTAACCCCAATTGCCTAAAATAAAAGATAAGCATTTATTGATGCGTACTATGTACTGAGTCAGGTGGTACAGTGGATAGAGCACCTGGCCTGGAGCCAGGAAGACCCCTATTCCTGAATTCAAATCGGGCCCCAGACACTTACTGGCTGTGTGATCCTGGGCAAGTCACTTCCTCCTTGCCTCAGTTTCTTCATCAAGAAAATGAGCTGGAGAAGGAAATGGCAAACCACTCCAGTATCTTGGCCGAGAAAACCCCAAATGAAGTCACAAGGAGTTGGACATGACTGAGACGACTGAACATCAAATGACCGTGTACTGAGCATTATACTTCTGATTCACTATCATTGACCTTCTCTGAACTTCTGTATTGTGGAAGTGATGACCAACTTCTTAGAATGTTACCCATAGAATGTCAATTGCTTGACAGTGGGGGTTGTTTCATTTTTTTTACACTGGTTATCTCCAGTGCCTGTCTCATAATGGGTGTTTAATAAATGCTTATTGATTGGTTGATTGACTCATCAAAGGAAGAAATCACAGTAGGGGAGAGAACTCCCATCAGAGCTCTTTTTTGGGTGACACACATTTTCTACACTCTGGAGGGGGCCATTTGTCATCTTTGGGTACATGGTTTAAGTCTCATTAGAAGTCTTCCATCAGCTGCTCAGTCATCAGACTGAGTCAGGACCAGGATTCCATTGTGGGTTGATTCTATTTATTGTCAGGAACCTTAAGAGGCTGTGGTTTATAAGATAAGGAGACTCAGTATATAGTGGAGTGGGCTGGGATCCAGGGCTAGGCCCAGATACTGGTTGTCAAAGAGGGGTGAGGTGTTTAGAACCGGGTGAACCAAGGTGGAGAAGTAAATCCACAGGTGAGAGACTGATAGGCAAGCCAGGTTCAGGTCCTGTAGGAATAGTAAAGCTCAGAAAAAGCTCAGTATCATAGAATCAGAGATTTAGAGCTAGAAGGAAACTTAGAGGTCATCAAATCCAACCCCCCTATGTTATAGATGAGGAAACTGAGGCCTAGAAATGTCCAGGGTCACCCAGAAGATGTGTCTGAGACAGGATTTGAACCTAGGTCCTCTGAACAAGGTGCTACTTTCTGATGCCAACTGCTGGGGGCCCTGTTTGTAGAAGTGGGGATCATAGTCAGAGAAGAGCTCTAGGCTGAACCTGAATCTCAAAGGCACATCACTGCTCAGAACACTTCTGTGTAACTTGGAAGAGCAAAGGCCTCTATTAAGGCCCCTCTTGAAGACCTCTGACACATGCATGAGCTCCTAGCTGCCTCTTTCCAAAGGTCAGAAACCAGAGCCTCATAGAACTAACACAGAGGGGAACATGAAGGAGCAGCAGAACATTGCTGCTGAGATATGGCAAGCCTTGCAGAACTGCTTGATCATTTCCTGCTAGATATAACTGTAAATCTCACAGAGGAATGTCTGTCTTTGACAACCTTGCACCCATGAGATTTGGTTATCACCCTTCCCTAAATGCTGTCTCTTTCCTTACCCAGAGGGTAGGGGATTGGAGCTGCCAGAGCTCGTCTCCCCTGGGTAACCCCAGAGCTATGCCTCTGCCCCCACACTGACTACTAATACTAAAAGAGGCACATGACAGAAGGCACGTGGGCAGGAACCAGGAAAACACAAATACCAGTGGTTGGGGCAAGGGTGATAGTCAAGTAATAAGATTCCTCAGAGCTAATGATCATATAGATTAATAATAATAGCAACAACGATGACATAGCACCTACTATGTGTCAGGCATTGTGTTAAGCCCTTTACAAATATTATCTTATTTGATCCTCACAATAACCCTGAGAGCTATGTGCTATTATTATCCCCCATTTTATAGTGGAGAAAACGTAGGCAAACAGATGTCAAGTGACTTAGACAGGGTCACACAGGTGCTAAGTATCTGAGACCAGATTTGATCTCAGCTCTTCCTGACTACAGACCCAATGCTCTATCCACTGCACCGACTGGCAGCTAGAAGTGGCCCTAAAGACCATGAGATCCAACCCCTTCATTGTACAGAGGAGGAAGGAAAGCTCAAAGAGGTTAAGTGACTTGCCTTTGGCCACTCGGGTGGTAAGTATGTAGAGCTAGGATTCCCTTTCCGCTGTACCAAGCTCTTTTCCAGATGGGAGGACAGAGCCACCAGGACACCAGACGCAACATGTTGGCAGCAAAAAAGGTACCTCGACTACCGAGATGGCTTGTTGTCTCAGGCTCTAGAGCCTCATTGTGTATATTATTATTCCCAGCTGGAAGAGCTCAGACTCTGCTGGCAATCAAGAGCACCTATGTTGATCAGTAAACCAGCAACCGTTTATTAAGGGCTCAGTGTCATCTTGGCTAAATACAAAGAAAGACAAAGACTACCCATGCTCTCACATTCTAACAGAGAAGATATGCACAAAGGTCTGGGGACATGGAAAACAGAGACAGAGTGCATGGAAGGCAATCTGGAAGGGGAAGAGCATGTGGACAGGGCAGAGAAACAACTTCTGTCAGCACGGTGACCCGAGGCACCAAGCCAGTGTTGGCTGCTTGTTTAGTCTGAAGAGTCATCAATTAATGTTTGCTATCATTTGGCTCTTCGGAGGAATGTGAATGAACGAATAGGCAGATTTGTTCTTTGTGTGGGTAAAGCTTTGACATTGTGGTTTTCCTTTAAACAAATAACTAAAATCCTTTTAAGATCCTTTGAAATTAGAAAGGCAGGCAATGTGGCATAGTGGATAAAAAGCTGGCTTTTTCAGCTGGGAAGTCCTGGGTTCAGATCCTGCTTCTGACACACATGGCTTTGTGACTTTGGGCAAGTCTCTTAATTTCTCAATGCTCTGCCAACTCTCTAAGATTATCAGTAATGGAGAAAACGCCATCTTGCATTGGTGGAGGGAGGCTCCTCACTCAGGAGTTCCCTATATCAATGAAATCACAGTGCAATCCCTATCCTTTAAAATGAGAAAGTACCTCAACATATTCTATCTCATTTGATCCTCACAACAATTCTATAAGGCAGCACAGAGGCCAAGGGAAGAGGGAGGAATCCATACCTGTAATTTCATTAGTGTGGAGAATGCCAATTGAAGAACTCTTTTCCCACAATACAGATTGTAGCTAGGTGACACAGTGGATAGAACACCAGCCCTGGAGTCAGGGGGATCTGAGTTCAAATCTAACCTCAGACACTTACAAACTGTGCAACCCTGGGCAAGTCACTTCACCCTGTTTCCTGATCTGTCAAATGAGCTGGAGAAGGAAATGGCAAACCACTCCAGTATCTTTGCCAAGAAAATCCCAAATGGGGTCACCGAGAGTTAAACACAACTGAGACAACTCAACAACAATAGATTGAGGGCAGTTCTATCACAAAGCCTTAGAAAGTTGCCTGGGGGCAATGAGAGGTTTAATGTCTTGCCCGGGTATATACAGCCAATGTATGTCGGAGGAAGGACTTGAACCCAGTTATTATTCGCATTTTTCAGGAGAGAACACAGAAACACAGAGGGTTCAGGTGGTCTGCCATTGGTCGCAAGCTAGTAAGTTAGCAGAGTCGGGACTCACACTTAGGTCTTCCTGACAACGTCAAACCCTCGAGCCACACTGGGACTGTGTCTCTGACAAGCAGGCAGTGTCCCCTGCATTTGCGGTCTTGGAAGAGGAGGTCATGGGTGTAATGAGGTTGTAAAGATATTTTATGGACTCTCATTTTCCCTGTTTTTATGGGGATACTTTTATTGAGCATTTTCCTACATTGTTCTTGAACAAGCACGTTCGAAATGGAATGGAACATTAGAGCTTTTAAGGCATCTTAGGGAGGTTATCTAGTTCAACCCTTTCCTTTTATAGGTGAGGAAATGAAGGCTTGGCATGATTAAATGGCTTCCCAAGGTCACACAATTAAGATCTAAGACTAGAAAATTGACCTGACTTAGTTCTTGTTTCTTGTGCTATACCATAATGTCACTTTAAGAATTGCTTTCTCAGTGAACCCAAACTGACTGGTTATTATTAGTTTGTTGTTTAGGAATTCTAACCCTCCTTTTCCCTCTCTTTAATTATTTCTACCCAGAAAAAAGGGCAGCTAGGTAGATAGAGTGCTAGGCCTGAAATCAGGAAGACTCATCTTCCTAACCTCAAATTTGATCTAGCTTACTGGCTGTGTGACTCTGTTTGCCTCAGTTTCCTCATCAGTCAAATAAGCTGGAGAAGGAACTGTCAAACTACTGCTGTATCTTTGTCAAGAAAACCCAAAGGGGGTCATGAAGAGTTGGACATGACTGAAACAACTGAATAACAACAACACCTATGATAAACACCTTTCCTGGGTAAAGGATATTTCTTGGCAGTGTTATTGTTGCTATTTCAAACATCCTTGGCAAATATTCTAAATAGAATACCATTGCCTATACTGACCCAAAGTGAATGACCCGGATGCTGCGTAAATTACTCATTGTACCATACTTTCCAGAAAGAGAAGATAACAGTCTTCTGAGTCAGAAGGAATTTTAGATACAATCCAGTCCATTTTGTAGATGAGTAGACTAAGGAGTGAAAAGATGAAGTGATTTGCCCAAAGTCAGACACATAGTTAGTGGCAGAGCTGGAATGAGAACCAGGTTAAGAAATGCCCAGTACAATTTTCTGTCTTCTTAGTTTGCGATAGGAAGTCAACTAGCAATTTATCAATCATCCAGTTAACAATCATTTTATTAACTGCCTAGTCTGTAACTGGTTTTGGGACCAGTTACAGGCACAGAATGGAGAGGCTTTGCTTTTAAGGAACAAAAAAAGTGGCAGAAAACAAGTTGTTATACAGACAAACACACACAAAATACATAGTAAGTAAAGACAAGGCAATTGGGAGGGGGGAGGTGTTCAGTCACCTGGAGATCATAGATCTTGAGCTGAAAGTGACCTCTGAAGTCATTTTAGTTTTCTAATCTTCAGTCTTCATTACAGATGAAGAAACTGAAGTCCAGAAATTTGCCTAAGGTCATATAATTAGTAAGCTTCAGAGGCTGGATTTGAATCCAGATCCCCTGATTCCACTGGCAGTACATTTTCCCCTATACTAGGAAAGGCTTCATGTAAGAAAGAATACTTGAGATGGAAACACTTTCTGAAATGCACTTCACTTATGAGAGGGTTTGGTTGTTTGCTGTGGGGGGAGGAGTGGGAATGTTGCCCCCATCTCCACACATACCTCCAAGTAGCCTAGATTTGATTATCTTAACCAAGAGTCTGCCATGGTCATTTGTCCAATTTCCAAAGAGTGAAAGGGATCAGAGGTGGGGACTAGGGTGAGGAGGGTAACAATTCTGAACCCGAAATGTTGAAGGAAAGTACCCAGCTTTGTAATCTTAGGCAAGTGGCTTCAGATCCCTGGGTCTCAGTTTCATCCTGTGTAAAATGGAGAGGCCAGAGGAAATGATCCCTGAGGTCCCTTGCAGCCTTACACCTTCTGCGTATGATTCTTTGAAGTTGCAGAAGTCAGACCCTCTTAGAACTGAAGGACTGCTCAAAGGGTCACAGAGGTCAAGCAGGAAAGGACCTTCGAGGTCTCCTGTCCCAATCCCGTCATGCCACAGATAAGTAAGCAAAGGCCAGATTGACAGTACCACCTACATATGGTCTCTAAGGTAGGCCTGGATTTTTAATTGTTTGTTTTGTTTTGTTTTGTTTTGTTTTTTGATCAGGTATCGAGTTGATCTGTGAGAAGGACATTGATCTCGCAGCCCAAGTACAAGAGCTCCTGGAGTTTCTCCACGAGAAGCAGCACGAATTGGAGCTTAACGCAGACCAGACCCACAAACGTCTGGAGCAGTGCCTGCAGCTCCGGCACCTCCAGGCTGAGGTCAAACAGGTCAGCCTGGCCCTGGCATCTCTCTGCTCCCAGATTCCTGCTGAACTAGACAGATGGGGAGGGGCTGGAGTGGGGTGGAAATGTGCTTTGTGTACATCCCCAAATTCTGTTTCAGAGCAGATTACAACAGATCCCACTGAGCAGATTTATTTGTAGCTTGCTATTTCATTTAGAAAAGGATTCCTCTGAGGTTTGTTTGTTCATTTTTTTTTCAAATTTGTTGGTATAGAGATCCATAACTTGATTGGGAAATTAGGAGGCACAATGGTTAGGGAGCCAGGCCTGGAGTCAGGAAGACTTATCTGGCCTCAGACACTTAACTAGCCATGTGATCCTGAGCAAGGCACTTGACCTTGTTTGCCTCAGTTTCCTCACCTGTAAAATGAGCTGGATAAAGAAATGGCAAGCCACTCCAGTATGTTTGCCAAGAATACTCCAAATGGGTTCGTGAAGAGATGGACAAGATTGAAAGGACTCGACAAAAACAACAAAAACTTATTGATTGGTGAGGCCAGGAAACTGAAGCAGGGCAAGGAGGGAAGAATAGCACCAAGGACAGCACCAGGTGCTACTTAGGGGCAAATCTGGGTCTATCTTCTGCCTTGGGCCCTTAGCTCCTTCACTGATGGTCATTAATACTCTCTCAGACAAGCACTGAGTGACTGGTTGTAATATAAGACTAAAGAGTTAGGAGCTAATTCCTAATCATCAACGAAGATGCTTCAATTTGGGAACAATACAGGAAGTCGCCAAAGTCATGATGTAGTTTTAAGCTTTGATTTTTCAAATAGCTTACTTAAGCTATTAAAACCTAAAACTGCACTAAAACTTTCGAGACACCCTGCGGAAGTGTATAGAGAAGTGGGACTTGATTCATATATGCAAGGCACTGTTTTAAGCCACAGAGAAATGCAAAGATGACGCACAGGATCCAGATTTAGAGCTGGAAGGGAATTTAGAGATTTTCTAGTTTTAGATCATCTAAAGTTATCTAAACCCTAGTTTTACAAAGGAGGAATCTGGGGCCCAGAGAGATTGAGTCACTTGCCCAGGGTCACATATTGGTATTGAGTGACTGTACAAGTCTTTGAACTTAGTGCTGCCAACTCCTTAGCCAGAATCAATCATGGCCCCTACCTTCAAGGAACTTGGAGCTTTGTTGTTGAGTCATGTCTAACTCTACACAACCCCATTTGGGGTTTTCTTGGCAAACCATTGGAGTGGTTTGCCATTTCCTTCTCCAGCTCATTTCACAAATGAGGAAAATGAGGCAAACAGGGTTAAATGACTTGCCCAGTGTCATACAGCTAGTAAGTGTCTGAGGCCAGAGTTGAACTAGGGAAGAAGAGTCCTCTTGACTTCAGGTCCAGCACTCTATCCATTGTGCCACCAAGCTGCCCCCAAACTTAGAACCTAGAAGGAGGCCAAGATAGGATAAGCTACTTATAAAACAAATTTGGCTGTGTTAGAGTCATAGAAAAGCTACAAGGTAAGTGCTGTAAGAGATAAGAAGGTTAAATCATTTCCATCAAAGAGGAATCAGGAAAAAGATTCATGGAGTAGTCTAGGAAGTATTCCTGGAAGAAACAGATTCTTATAGTCTGAGTGAATGATGAGGAAAAGAAAACTTGGTGCCCTTTGGCAGGGAGAGTGGATATAAGATATATCCTAGGGATAAAGTTTAGAGGTGGAAAGGGTGTTAATGGAATAAATGAGACAGATTAGTACAACATGAGAGAAGTAAAGTGCCTACTCTGTGGCATTCAGGTTCTTTTGTCACTATTTTCCACTCATATGGGGAAATAGGAAATACTGAATAGGAAATACTGAAGCATCCTGGGCTATAATCTTACCTCTAGATAACCTTTTACCAAAATCATCATGGTAAGTCTCTAATGTAAGTTGCAGAGGAGGTGGAAACCTGAACTGGTAGAGGGAGTTTCCTTGTCCAGGAGTCCCTTATAACTAATTCCAACCTTTATTTCCATTCCATAGAGATTGTAGAATTTAGAACTCGAAGGGAACCCAGAGACCATCTAATGAAACCTACTGGTTTTGAAGCTGCCTCTGGCAGATATGTCCACCTTTCTCTTTTTATTTGGTTTCATTGAGTTAGGTAATAATCTCCCTCTGCACCCTTGCTTTTCTCAGGTCTCATGTAACAGCCCATGCTTCTAAAGCTGCCCTCTCTCTATCCAGCCCACTCATACATCTGAGTGGGAGGGCATTGCTTTTTCCATTTTAATTTCTTCCTCTTTACTGCCCTATTTTCAGACTGCTGTTTTACCAGGGAGAGTCTTCTTTAGTAATGGGCACAAATTGTCCTTTCCTGTTCTCACCCAAGGAGCTTTTAGTCCAAGCCCAGACACATCTACTGCGAATCTTTTGCTCATTTCCAGGACATGTGACGCATGGAGGTTCAGAGCAGAAACAGCAGTTCTGTTTTGAAAAGCTGTTTTCTGTTTAATTGCGTTAGAACTACAGAATCCTGGGGTCAAAAAGGACCTCAGAGGTTATCTAATTTAAATCAAAGCATGATCCCCTCTGTAATACCTTAGACAAGTAGTCACTTGTCCAAGACTGAAGCCCGGACTATATACTAATTGAACCTTCTGCCTATCTCCTCTACCTCCTCCCAAGCTAAAATAGTTTGATTGTCTACAGTTATGAATGAATGAATAATAAAGCACTCATTGAGCACTTACTGCATACCAGACACTGTGCCAAGCTAGAGGGATATACACACAAGCAAGCAAGACAGCCTCTGCCCTCAAGAAGCTTGCATCATAACAGAGAAGACAACACATGATGGGGAGCTAAAAAGTGGGGAAGAGTGGTGTATGTTATTAGAATCCTGTGACCTGGGTTCAGAGTCAGAATTGGGGTAGGTTAGAAGATGGTTAGAGTAGAGGCATCATAGTCTAGAAATGACCAGGAAGTGAGAGTGAAGCCCTAGTTCTGGGCAACATACGGTGACAGCTCACCAAGGAAACAGAGGCAGAGTCCACATCAGAAAATTCACAGAAGACATGTTATGATGTAAACAGGGTGCATGATGAAAGGAAGAAAAGGCTAGATTCTATATTTCCCTGTAACTCCCGAATGGACCCTCAGATTCAGGAGATAAGTCCATTGGATGATGTCACGAACACTACCATCTCATAGATATTGTTCCTCTTCTCCAGAGAGGAACCTGTTAAAACAAGGAAGCTTACAATCTGAATGTAAGGCCCCAGAATTGACCTCCCAGATCCTTCAGGTCATTCCTCCTCCACTTCTTCATTTTCTGTGTCTTATCTAGTCTCACAGAACACCACCCAAGCAGGATGCATCTCTTTAGCTCAGTTGTGGCACATAATAAGTATTTAATCATGTTTTTCATTCACTTACTTATTTCCTGCTATTCTGTAGAAGATGGCATTTGAGCTGAATTTTGGAGCTAACAAGGGATTCTAAGAAATTAAGGCAAGGAAAAAGGAACAGTAGAGTCATGTGTGAGGAACAGCAAGGAGGATCAGAGCAGAGAAGTTGCTTGATTACAGTCACAGATAGCAAGAAGCAAAGCTATCACAAATCTAGTGCTTTTCCACTACAAAGTCATGATCAATACCATCTAATGGTCTGCTCTACTCCAAGATAACAACTAGGTGTATAGAGCCCTGGGCCTGGAGTCAGGAAGACTCATCTTCCTGAGTTCAAATCTGGCTGTGTGACCCTGGATGAATCACTTAATCCTGTTTGCCTCAGTTTCCCCATCTTTGGCAGAAAAACTCCAAATGGTGTCCTGAAGAGTCAGACATGACTGAAAAAGAACTGAACAGCAACAAAGTGCAACATCCTCCAAGACTGCTGAGAAAGCTGTCACCATGATTTGATGTGTCTCTCACTGGACTTAAGGCTGAAGACTCCTAAGAGAAACAGTATGCTCAGAGGAAAGAGGGCTGCATCTGAGGTCAAATGGCATAGAGGAAAATCCTGGCTCTGCTACTTACTACCTGAATGACACTGGACAAACATTCTAACATCTCTAGGCCCCAATTACCTAATCTATAAAATGACTGGGTAGGACTTGGCGGCCTCTACGGTCTCTCTCAGCCCTCAATCTACCATTGTGTGCTCCTCTGACTCAAAGTCCTAGATTATCTCCAATGACTTCTAGACCTATTCTTTGTGAAAGACATAAGCCTACAGCCCCTGGGCCTTAGGCCTGTCCAACCCTTTGGCCTCTTCCTGGAGCACCAGTCCTACTTCCTAGAGTCACTTTAACAGACTTTTCCTTAAGTCCCTTAAACCCAGCGTCACACGGTTAGTAAGTGCCTGAGGCCAGATTTGAACTCAGGTCTTCCTGACTCCAGGCCCAGAGCTCTATCCACTGAGCCACCTAGCTTCCCTCCTTTTCCTAGCCCCTACTTTCTTTTGTTTTTCCTTTCTATCTCCCATCTCTACATACTGCATCACAGGAGCCTATTTTTAGGATTTATTTATAAGAAGAAAAAGTTTATGCAATTTCAAAATGAATACAGCATATTACCATAGTTAGAAATCAGGCCTCAGACACTTCCTAGCTCTGTGAATGAAACTGATGAGTCTGATTGGAGGTAAAACCCATGCTTGCAGACAGCTTCCCTCTAAACCGGGGGTGCTTGAAGACCATAGAGGATGCAGAATCAAGGTCTCCATTTACCCCACTTTGGGACATACTGAATATCTGAGTAATCTGATAGCAGCAACAAGTCCGTTTTAATTCTGAAAATTTATAGCAATGATAATAATGGTAGTAATACTTTGTATTAATAAAGCACTTTTAAATTTCAAAAAAAAAAGTTTTCACATAAGATCATAGCTATAGAGCTGAAAGGAACCTCAGTGATCATATAATCCAAAGGAGCTAACTGAGGATGGGGGAAAGAGGAGTTGAGTGACTTGCCCAAGGTCACACTCATAGCATGTATCCAAAGTAGGATTTGAATCCAGGTCCTTTAACTACAGAATCAGCACTCTGTCCCTTATAGCATTCTGCCTATGACTTCATCTAATTCTTCAACCAGCACTATGGGACAGCTGGCAAGATTCTTGTTTTTCAGATGAGGAAACCAAAGCATTGCATTATACTAACTTGCCCCCACATAGGGGTAGAGTCAGAGCTAGAATCCAATTTTCCTTCATGTAAGTCCAAGGGTCTCTTGACCATGATTTAACATTTTAATTCTGGCATCAGTCCTGGCCTGGTACTCCAGCAGAAAGAGGTGAGAGTTCCATCGCAACCAGAATACAATTCAGAACAAAAATTCTTCTTGGTCTCAGCAGGAATTTTCTCAAGAAGACTATTGTCTTGGTAGAGATCTACATGTGTTGGGTTTGTCAGAGGGGTCTCGAAGAGACCACTTGTGTCACTATTCTTCAGTCAACTCACAATTATTCACATCAATGGAGGGGAACAGTGAATCTCAAAATAGCAGGTAATATAAAAGTCACTTCCCTCTGACTTTCATAGACTCTCACAGTTGGAAGTGTGGAGGGTTGTTATAGCAACAACAGCAGATTTACCTTTCTAATTACATTCTTTTTCTAGTCAATATTGAAATGAGTTTGTGTCCTTTGAACACACATCCACCAGGTTGTGGGGGAAGGGATGGCCCAGGAACCAATTTGTCATCTAGAGGAAACAGATAATCTTGCACATGGCTAATCAGGAGTTGTCCGGAGCTAATTAAGAGACAGCCCAATTCTCCATCCCATAGACTGGAGGTTAAAGAGAAGTGAGTCTTCTCAGGAAGCAAGAGAATGCCCTCTCTCATCCTGCCCCACCACCCTCACCACTATGAGAGCAGCGCAACAAAATAAGGCTTTTCTTTTTCTTCTTCCTTGCCCAAAAGGATGCAAGGCTCCCCTAGAAACACCTGGAAAGAAAAAATGGAGGATGGCTGTCAATAGTCTTCAAAAAGCATTTATGAAGCATCTCCTCCGTGCAGTGCTCTGGGAATGCACAAATAAGTGTGGCCTAGGCTGCCTTCAAAGAGCTTCTAGTCCAGGGGTAGGGAACCTGCAGCCTTGAGGCCACGTATGGCCCTCTAGGTCCTCAGGTGTGGCCCTTTGATTTGTTCTGTGAAGTTTGGATTCAGTCAGAGGGCCACACTCGAGGACCCAGAGGGCCACGTGTGGACTTGAGGCCGCAGGTTCCCCACCCCTGTCCTATTCTAACAGGAGACATCAGAAATCCTCCCACCACAATACATACACACATGTATGTATGTACATACATACATACATACATGTATATGTGTGTATATATACACACATACATACATACATACATACAGGTGTGTGTATATGTGTATATATACATATATTGCATATACACACATATACATACAGGTGTGTGCATGTGTATATATACATATATTGCATACATACATGCATATATGTGTGTATATATGCATATATATGCATATATATGTGTGTGTGTGTGTGTGTGTGTGTGTGTGTGTATACACACACACACACATACCCATATAGCAAATCTGGCCTCAGACACCTACTACCTGTGTGACCCTGGGCAAGTCACTTAACCCTGTTTGCCTCATTTTCCTTATCTGTAAAGTGAACAGGAGAAAGAAATGGCAAACCACTCTAATATCTTTGCCAAGAAAGCCCTAAATGGGGTCGTGGAGAGTCAGACACAACTGAAATGACTCAACAACGAACGATATGTGTGTGTACACACATATACACATAGGTGTATATATAAAATATATGTATAGGCATTTGGGTGTATATCATGTATATACGTGTGTATGTATACATACATGATAAAAGCTAGAATGTAAGCAGGGCAAAAGAGGGGTCTGGACAAAATGGTGCAAGAAAATTTCACAAGGAAGAGATCACTTTTGCTAAGGAAAATCTAAGAATGAAAGAATTTGGAAGTAGAATGGACCTTAAAGAAGGTCTAGCATGAGCCCTCTTATTTTATAGATAAAGACTTGAAAGTGACTTACCCAGAGTGACCCAGGTAGTAAATATCAAAGCCATTATGGAGGAGCTGGCCCCTGATGAAGGCCTGGAAGGAAGAGGGATTTCAGCAGGAAGTAAAGAGAATGGCCCATGTGACTCTAAAGAAAGGGGCAGGGAATGACAGAAGACCCAACACACAGAGCCTGTGAATAAGAATCGCTCACACTTGAATGATGATTCATAATCTAAGAGTTACTTTGCTTGAAACAATGCTGAGATAGGGAGTGAAAACATCAATATCACCATTTTACAGATGTTGAGATGAAGATTCAGAGAATTGAACTAACATTCTTGTTTTATTTTTTATTTTTTGTTTTTGGCAATTGGGGTTAAGTGACTTGCACAGGGTCACACAGCTAGAAAGTGTCGAGTGTTTGGTCTGACGTCATATTTGAACTCAGGTCCTCCTGACTTCAGGACCTATGCTCTATCCACTGCGCCACCTAGCTGCCCCTGAACTAACACACTCGTGGGCTACTATATACATACAGTGCTGCAAGCAGGAATAGAATCCAAGTCTTTCCACTCCTAATACACTAACTTTTTCAGAGCACCCCTCTGCTTTTCCAATGAAGAGGAATCTTGAGCAATGAGACTGGAAAGGTAGAATAGGGCCAGGTTGAGGAAGGGTGGGTGGGTGGACTGAGGCATAAATGTCCCCAGGCATCAGGAACCCTGTAGGCATTTGATCAGGGGAGTGGAACATGAAGGGATTATTTTGGCCTCTGTGTGAAGGATGTATTGGAGAAGAAGAGAGTAAAGCAGGGAGATCTATAGTAATTAGTAGCTAACATTTATATGGCACTTTAAAGTCTGCAAAGAATTTTACTTATGTTCTTTTATGCTCACAGCAACCCTGGGAGGTAGGTGCTATTGTTATCTGTGATTTACAGGTGGCAAACAGAGATTAAGTGACATGCCCAGGGTCATATAGCTAAATGTTTGAGGCAGAATTGGAATTCGGGTCTTCCTGAGTCCAGGTGCACTGGTCTATCTATGTATCACCTACCTGCTACCAATTGGGAAGCTATCACAATAATCCGAGCAAGAAGTTTCTGAGGACCTGGACAACAATGAATGAAACAGAGGAATGGATATAAGAGCTATGGAGGCAAAAGGCATCGAACTTGGCAATTGGTTAGATATGGTATAATTGTTGGAGGAGCTAAGAATTAAAGATGTCTCTGAGGTTTGGGACCTAGATGAGTTGGGTAAATGAAAAAAGGTAGGTTGGGGGGGGGATGATTTTAGTTTAGAACATGTTGAATTTGAGTGGCTAGTGGAGCATTCAGTTGAAAATGTCCAACACATAGCTGGAAATGGAGTTCAAGGAAGAGATCCAGACTAGAGTTACAGAGATGAGAGGCACTCACACGGAGTGACGGAGCCATGGGTGTAAAGGAGATCATCAAAGAAGAGGGTGTAAACAAGTAAGAATAGTGCTGAGTCTTGGAGGCCTCTGCAAAAAGATTACAGTTATCCCTTCCACATTGCAGCGGTCAACCCCCTCCCCTCACCCTCCATGATCTGGAAAATCCGCATAAAATTTTTCGGCCCTCCCTTCGCACCAGAGAAGAAGTCTGATTTTTTTTTTCTCTTTTCGGCATGTTTACAATACCTTCTTATAACATAAGTATTTGGCCATAGGCTCTGTGTCGTCTGATGGCCTTTGCGTGTCATCTGCCCCTTCTGCAAAACTCCCCCCAAAATTCCCATTTAATTTCTTGTGCCAGCCTGCAATATATCAAAACCACAATTGGTAAAGTTGTGATGTGGAAGGGATAACTATGTATATTCATAAATATATTTATATACATATGTATATATAGACATATATATGTGTATACACACACATACATATGTATATGGGAGGGGGCTAATTCTCCTGTTAGACTAGAAGCTCTTTGAGGGCAAGACTTCCAGGGGTGGGGAGCCTGTGGCCCTCTAGGTCCTCAAGTGCAGCCCTTTGACTGGATCCAAACTTCACAGAATAAATCCCTTGGGGTTTGGGATCCCACCTCTGATAGGCCATACTTACCTTGGCAATATGGTATATAAAAATTGGTGGGTAGAACTAGATGGCCCCTAAGTTCCCTTCTAACGCTATGTCTATGATCCTATGATCTCTAACCCACTTCACACATTGGTAGGGTAGGAGAAAAATAAACCAGAGAAAGAAAGGTCAGAGAGGTAGGAGGAGAAGTAGAAAAGACAAGTGTCATAGAAGCCAAAATGTGGGATTGTCAACGGTAGCAATTCCTTTAAAGTAGTCCAGTAGAACAGAAACAAAATAGGATTACGATTTTTTCCCAAAATTCTTACAGAAATTTATTGAAAGTTAAACAGAGAAGAAATAAAATGGAAATGTGAGAAATGGGTCTTAGTGGGCCGTGTTTACAACTGTTCAGGAAACTCACAAAGGTCTGCGCTAAAAACCACTACCATTTGTAATGACTGGAGAGTAAGCACCACTATGTCCCAGCCCAGGAATTAATTTTCCCTGTCAGGACAGAGTTCTTTACTTAGGTGACGGGCTTACCCCAGTTACAGAGAAGGGGTTGGTATTTCATGGAAGTTGGTGAAGCTAGAAATATTGATCTAGAAGCAGTTGACATATAGGCCGAGAGAGCTAATTAAGAAGTCAGTATTGATCAATGGGACTAAGTTTAATACTTATGCCTAAGTCTCTCTCTCTCTCTCTCTCTCTCTCTCTCTCTCTCTCTCTCTCTCTCTCTCTCTCTCTCTCTCTCTCTCTCTCTCTCTCTCTCCTCTCTCTCTCTCTCTCTCTCTCTCTCTCTCTCTCTCTCTCCCTCTCTCTCCCTCTTTCTCTTTCTCTCTCTCTCTCTCTCTCTCTCGCTCTCTCTCTCTCTCTTCTCTCTCTCTCTCGCTCTCTCTCTCTCTCTCTCTCTCTCTCTCTCGCTCTCTCTCTCTCTCTCTCTCTCTCTCGCTCTCTCTCTCCTCTCTCTCTCTCTCTCTCTCTCTCTCTCCCTCTCTCTCCCCCTCTCCTTTCTCTTTCTCTCTCTCTCTCTCTCTCTCTCTCTCTCTCTCTCTCTCTCTCTCTCTCTCTCTCTCTCTCTCCCTCTCTCTCCCCCTCTCCTTTCTCTTTCTCTCTCTGTCTCTGTCTCTCTTCCTCTCTCTTTTCTTCTCTCTCTTTCTCGCTCTCTCTCTGTCTCTCACTCTCCCCCCCATCCCGTCTCTCTCTCTTTCTCTCAACTTACTATCATAAAAAAAATTCCCCCAATTAAAACTTGTTAAAATGAGAAGGGAGAGAGATAGGATGAACAGTAATCATGTATATCTGTGTGTGTGTATGTGTGTGTGTGTGTGTGTGTGTGTGTGTGTGTGTGTGTGTGTGTGTGTGTTTTAACTGTACTGGTACATCTTGGAGCTAACCTTTTTTCCCATGAATAACATTATTTTAGAATTATATTATAGAGGAACTTTGTACAGTGAGTTTTGGTAACTTACAGGGATATTTTTGTTGATGTTGATTTACTTGCTCTAGACATGTGATTTCATCCATATAAGGAACTCCCGCTGAGTAAAAATTCTTCCCACTGATATAGACTGGTAACCTCTCTGTGACTTAGTGTTGTTCAGTCATGTCAGTTGTGTCTGACTCCTCATGAATCCATTTCGGGTTTTCTTGGCAGAGATACTGGAGTGGTTTACCATTTCCTTCTCCAGCTCATTTTACAGATGAGGAAACTGAGGCAAACAGGGTTAAGTGACTTGTCCAGGGTCATACAACTAGAAAGTGTCTGGGGTTGGATTTGAACTCACGAAGATGAGTCTTCTGACTTCAGACTTGGCACACTATCCACTATACCACATAGCTTGCCTAGGAAAAGTAAACCATTCTAATTACCTCCCAGCACCCAACCTATTTTTTGATCTCTCTGCCAAGGATCCTCACTGAAGTAGAGGTGTTCTCCCACACCTGTAGCAGGTTCTTCTGGCAGATGTGCCTGAAGCTATATGAATGGGTAGAAGAATATCAATTGAGTTCCTATGCACTTGAGTGGAAGGTTAAAAAGTGAGGGAGAAATAACTCATTGTATTTGTAAGATGATGAGCTAGCTTTCAATTGCACTGCAGACTAAAGGCCAGCTGAATGCTGGACTGGTAGGTGTCATCAGGAAGGTCATCAGAAACAGTGGGAATGTTATCCCAATTTGGTTACAAAACCCATGTGACGTCAGCACCAGGCATATACTGTGAGTCTTTCTACTTATTACGTGTCATGAAAAGCATAACAACTGGAGAAGGTCCAGAGATGGGATGCTAAGATTAAAAAAAGAGGTCTTTTCAGTCAGAAAAAAGGTCAAAGCTAAGTATAAAATTGCAAAGGAGAGAGAAAGTGAACATGGATTTGCTCATCAGATCCTAAAATACTGAAGGCAGCCTAGTACAGCCCAAAGAGCACAGAATTTGGAGTCTGAGAGACCCAGGTTCAAATTCTGCATCTACCATTTATTACCTGTCAAGTCAACAAGCATTTATTAAGAATCTGCTATGTGCCAGGCATTATGCTGAGCACCAAGGATACAAAGAAAGGCAAAAGACAATCCCTGTGGTCAGGGAGCTCACAGTCTAATGGGGGAGACAATATGCAAACAACTACATACAAACAAGATACAGAGAAGATAAATTGGAGAAGGTGGCTCTAGCGTTAATGGGGACTAGGAAGCCTTCTTTCAGACGATGGCATGAAATTTGAATGAGGCTAGAAAACATAGGAGGCAGAGTTGAGGAAGGAGAATATTTTAGGCATGGAGGATGGCCAGTGAAAGGGCATTGAGTCAGGAAGAATGCTATAATTTTTTGTGGAACAGCAGTATGTGGAGGGAAATAAAGGTATAAAAAGACTGGAGTGGGAGGAAAGGTCCAGGTTATAAAAGGCTTTAAAAGCCAAACAGGGGGGCAGCTAGGTGGTGCAGTGGATAAAGCACTGGCCCTGGAGTCAGGAGAACCTGAGTTCAAATCCAGCCTCAGACCAAACACTTGACACTTACTAGTTGTGTGACCCGTGGCAAGTAACTTAACCCCAATTGCCTTAAAAAAAAAAAGCCAAACAGAAGGCTTTTATTTGATCCTAGAAGTAAAAGAGAGTTGCTAGAGTTTGTTAAATGGAAGTAGGAGGGTAACATGATCAGATCTGAGTTTTAAGATTGCCTTGGCAGCCAGTGGAGAGCCTGGAGAGGGGAGATACTTGAGACTGAACAGCAGGCTATTACAACAGTCCAGGTGTGAGATGATACAGGTCTGCACAAAGATGGCGCAGTGTCAGAAGATTCACATATGTGAATGAGAGAAGTTCTGACAGCAAATTGGATATGAGGGGTAAGAGAGAATGAGGAGTCAAGGAGGACACCGAAGTTGGAAGTTTGGGTAATGAGGAGGATAATAATGATATGGAAGTTCCCTTGACAATTATAGGCAAGCTTGAAAGAAAGGAGGCTGCAGAGAAGTCAATAAGAACACGGATCCAGAAAAAATGATTAGATTTGGCAAGTAAAGATAAGTGATTAAGTGTGACCTTAGACAAATGACTTAACCTTACTAGGCCTTCCATTCCTAATCCCTAAATGGAGGGGATTTGGTTACCAGGTGATGTAGTGGATACAGGGCCCAGCTGGGAGTCAGGAAAACCCTTTTTCCTGAGTTCAAATCTGGCCTCAGACACATACTAGCTGTGTGACCTTGGGCAAGTCACTTTTGCCTCAGTTTCCTCATCTGTAAAATGAGTTGGAGAAGAAAGTGGCAAACGCTCCAGTATCTCTGCCAAGGGTACCCCAAATGCGGTCACAAAATCAGACATGACTTAACAATGTGCCAGCTTCTGTGCTTAGCTCTGGAGATAAAATACCACACACCCCTACCCCACAGACACAAAAACAGTTCTTGCCCTCAAGGAGTTTATATTCTAATGAAGGAGGCAACAAATCCATAAATAAGGACATACAAATCAAATCCAAAGTAGGTGGAAGGTAACCCTAGCTTTACTGGAGCTCTAAATCAATGATCCAGAAACTAAAAGAGGGGTATCCCAGCAAGTTCCCTGTCTCAGCAGCCACCATCTGAGGGTTTAGGTATCTTCTGTGGCCGCAGACATAGGAATCTACTCCTTCTCCTAGTAGTTTAATAGCAGTGTTTCACTTGTGCTGAAGCTGAATCCCCAGTCCTCTCCCCCCACCTCCCAGCAAAGAAAGGAAGGAGGTCATTCTCATATCTGTACTTTAGGGTCACCTCCAGGCATTATAATTGCACAGCCTTCAATTTGGGTTGTTTTGCTTTTGTTCTTGTGGTCATTGTATTTTGTTTTCCTGGTTTTGCTTACTAGACTCAATATCCAATCATAAAAATACAGCATAGGATTCACAAGGGTACCAACTCTTCACAAACAAACGGTTCTAGGTGTGTTGAGTACCACATGCATGCACGAGACAGTGTGATTCTTAGAAATCACCTGGCTTAAGTTCCTTCTCTCCAGTCATCTCTGCCTGGGCCTGGGCCAGTTCCACCCTTGGGGTCTTTTAGAAGTCTATTTTCTCTTTCTAGTTCCATATGTTTCTATACTTGGGTCCACCTTAGTTTTCCCTGAGACCCTTTGTTGGCTAATTGAGGCATCAGCAGGTCTTTTCTGGTTCTCTAGTTTCTACTTCTGGCTTCAATAAACCTATACTCCTAGAGACTTGATTCCTAGACAGAGCCAGAATTAGGAACAGATAACCAATGTTTTGCCCTTGGACATCAAAATATGGATGGTACAAAAAAATTAATGTACATACTACAACAACAGCAAAGCCACTAGAGCAACCAAGTCTCTCTTCTACTCACTGGAATTTATCTCAATTTTAAAAAAAATATTGACATCTTTTGTTTGCACCTGTGTTTTCTCATATCACTTATATTTCCCAAGGATTTTGGATTTGAGGTGATTCCTCCCTCCTCCACCTTCCAGAGAACCATCCCTTGTAGCAAACAATTTTTAAAAATGAGAAAAAAGCAGTTCAGCAAAATTAGCCAATATATCAACCATGACATTCCACATCATGTTTAGTCGCCACAGTCAGTCTCCCTACTCTGACCCTGACCCCCAGCCTCTACAAAGAAAGGAGGGAGTCGCATTCTCATATCTCTTCTTGGGTCCAAGTCTGGTCATTATAATTTCATAGCCTTCAGTTTTGATTGTTTTGTTTTTGTTCTTTCCATTTTTGTTTTTGTAGTCATTGTGTGTTATTTTCATGGTTCTACTTACTATACTCTGTACCAGTTCATAAAAACAAAACTTCCCATACTTCTCTGTATTTACCATATTCATTGCTTTTTTAGAAGAAAGTAATATTCTATTAGATTTGTGTACCATATTTTACTCAGGCCTTCCCCAATTGATAGGCATCTCTCTGGTTACTTTTTTATGATTTTCAGAACATAAGAGGGTCAGATCCGACAGTTTAACAGGCTGATTCCATCTATGAATTCTTATTATTCAGTCTTTTGAGTCATGTCCGACTCTTTGTGACCCAATTTTTAGGGGGTTTTCTTGGCAAAGATATTGGAGTGGTTTGTCATTTTCTTCTCCATCTCATTTTTCAGATGAGGAAACCAAGGCAAACAAGGTTATGTGACTTGCCCAGGGTCATACAACTAGTAAATGTCTGAGGCCAGATCTGAGCTCAGGTCTTCCTGACTCCAAGCCCAGCACTCCATCCACTGTACCTATGAGTTACAAAGTTGATTTGAGGAAACAACTGCACTGCTTGACCAGAGTGCCTTTCACACCATGGTTAATGCTGGTTATTGCTTCTGTATCCCGACAACGGAGCACAGAGCCTGGTGTTACTAAATACCTGTTGAGTGATGGACTGATTGGTTTGTTGATTACTCCAGGTCCCCGCATTGCAGGCTCTTCGACTCAGCTAGACTCATAATTCTCTTCCGATCCTCAGTGTGTGAAGGAATATTTTTTTTTCTAATTGTCACCTACTCCTGATTGGACATCTATGCCCCTTTTTATTTGGGGAGAGGCTGGGAGGCTTGTTAGTCAAGCTGAGGTTTGGAGCCATGAAGTCTCTGCTAGAAGGGAAAAGTAGTATTTCTTGCTTACTCATTGCTTACTATTAACCACTGTCTCTAGTCATCATATATAAAGGAATCTAACCCACAGAGACAGTTAGCAACATCATGATCCTACCATGTGGTTACAGGCCCATGCAACGGGGAGGCTTTAGTGAGACAGTTTATCCCTTTAAGTATGAAAGAAACAGAATCTTAGAGCTAAGGACCTTGACAAGGGGTGGGGAACCTGTGGCCTGGTCCTTGGGTGCAGCCTTTTGACCAAGTCCAAGTTTTATAGAACAAATCCCTTTACTAAGAAGATTTTATTCTGTGAAGTTTGGATCCAGTCAAAGGGCCACACTTGAAGACCTAGGGGGCCACATGTGGCCTCGAGGCCACAGGTTCCCCACCCCTGACTTTTGAGATAATAGCGTGCAACTCTCCCATTGTATAGATAAGGAAACTAAGGTCCAAAGAAACCAAGTGACTTGCGCAGGGTAACACAGGTAGGAAGTGTCTGAGGCAGGATTCAAACCCAGATCTTCTTGACTCTGAATCCATTTCTCTATCCATTACAGCATGCTACTTCCTGAATCCCTTAGTTCCTTAATGAGAGCAGATGAAAAATGGGAACAAACAAGGATATGGGATGATGTTGTAGGCGATGTAGGGATTTAGGTCTGTTTCTCTCATTCTACCATCCCATATCCTTTTAAATAATTTTTTTAAACAGAGTTAAAAAATGTATTCTTGTTGGGACCAATGATCTGCCTCTAAATGGAAAAGCTGATAAATGGAGACAATCCCATATGGTGGCATCGAACCCTCCAGCTTCTCCAAGAAGCCACCCCCAAGGGCTTAGCTGTCTTACCCAGACTTCCTTGGGTTCTGCCTTTTACAACTAATTTCCTCTGCTCAGACTATCCCAGTGAGGCATCTGGAGAGAATATTCCTTGAAGGTGCATGAATGAATCAGTAGACTAAGCAATGTGTAGTCCAGCCTGTTGGGCAGCACATGTATATTTCCAGATCTTCAATGACCAATCACGTTTCCCAAAGAGATGCAGCTGTAAAGGCAGGTGTCTCATCTGTGAATTTAGCATGCTGTTAAACATGTGTGCATGCCCCCCACACTTGTATAGACCATTTCAAGGTAATTAGACACTGCCGGCCAGCTTTAGGAGGGTACAGTAATGATCCTGAGGACTTTACACACGCAGTCTGAGGTTTTATGTTCTGGAACTAATGGCATCTTATCCCACTTTCTGCCATATCAATCGGAGTAACACCTCCATCCTAATTGGATGGCTTCAGTGGGATTGGAGTAACATCGCATCTAAGTAGCACTTCACAGTTTATGGACTTCTTTCCTCCCAACAGCTTCACAGGTGAGTAGTGGAAGAATTAGCCTCCTTTCAAAGATGAGGACATGGAGACTCAGATTACATGACTTCCTTTTGGTCATATGGCAAGCACACTAATCAGCCATGCTGATGATGCCCACACACAATGTAGTATTGGTCATTTTATCTGTCCTTAGAGAGAATTTGAGGCATATGAGCATTATTGTTTGTCTGAGAGAGAAAGGTGACTTCTAGTCCTACACCTTAAAAAGATGAAAGGGAGAAAAGTCCCTATGGACAAACAAAAGGGGCTGCAACGCACTATACTTCTGCAGTCTCCAGTTGCTCCTCTATTCCTCACACCCTGCTCCTCCTACAGGGCCAGGACAGTAATGGATGGATTTTATTTCAACATAATATTAAGAATGAAGATTCATGAATTGAACATTTATTGAATATTTATTATTTGTAAGGCACTGTGCTAGGGATTACAAAGAGGAATAAGGCATGGCCCTTGCCCTCAATGAGCTTACAGTCTACTAGGGGAGATCCAACATTTTCAACTTGATGCAAGGCAGAATATATCATAAGAAAGGTAGAAATAAAGTACCATAAGATTTCAGAGAAAAGAGAGAAAACTTCCAGTTGGGGTGACTTGGGTAAGGTTTTGTGAAGGAAATGAAATCTGAGCTGAGTTTTGAAGGATAGCATTTTAACAGGCAGAAATGAAAGGGCATCTGAGTTATTCCATATTTCTTCTATGATCATAGAGAATGAAGAAATTAGATACTTAATAAATATTTCTGAAATGAATGAATGAAAATGCCCAGACTGTGTGTGGCTGAAGTAATTGCCAAGACAACTGCCTTAATGGGAATCTGTAACAGGTTCATAAAATATGTGCTTATCCTGTCTTGCCAGGTCCTGGGCTGGATACGCAATGGGGAATCGATGCTGAATGCCAGTTTGGTCAATGCCAGCTCTTTGTCAGAAGCTGAGCAGCTTCAGCGGGAGCATGAACAGTTCCAACTAGCCATCGAGGTAACACTCATATCCATGCTTCAGTGTCCTATCTTTTGTCCATTACTGGGCTTCTTGTTAGATAAGAGTTCCCTGAGGTTTGGGGTGGTTTCTTAAAAAAAAAAACATATAAGTGAAACACACTGGGGTTTATATCTTCCCAACATATAAGAACTGATAAAGCAAATTCAAATGCTTTAAGAAAACCTTAAGAGGGAAGATCCAGGCTTATAGCTATACTAAAGTTCTTTCACATTGAGAAATGATACATCTTTTAAACTGCAGGTCCCCTAGTTCATTGTGGGGAATGGAGGCCTATAGAAATGCCCAACCTCTCTGGTATATTTCCAACTATTAACTGCATGAATAAGAGAAATAGGCTTTGAAATATAAAGCTAAAATGTGTGGAGCCACTGCCAATTGAAGATTAATCAGAAAGAAAGATTCAGCATTTCGGAAGTTATAATGCACATCATTAGGAAAATTGGATGAAATTCTTGAAACATCTGAGTTACACTAATGTTCCCACAATATGTTTCTAGTAATGTAAGATAGTTCTCTATTTCCCCTAATAGGGAACTGGAAGTGGGTAGAACTTTTAGTCATTGAGATGGGCTAGCATTGGTACAAGTTGTACACCCAGATTGCTTCAGTTCCTTTCAGAATAGGGACAGAATTACAATTCCAGGAATGTGCTATTAATGACAGAAGGTCACCAAACTAGATTTTGGGAGAGAAAGACTTTTAAATAAACTAACTTTATCCATAAAAATCTAGTACAAATTAATTCTAATGTGGGTTAATGACTTAAATAATGCTTGAAATTGTGTCTCCTCATCCATCCCATGGAGACTTGAGTTGATTGCTTTGGAAAGAAGGGGGAGAGCAAGGACGAATAAGAAGCGAGGCATAAGGGCTATATTTAAATAAAGTCATAATTCAGTACAAATGAGAGAGAAGAAAGAGAAAAAACATGTACAGATTCTTCTTACTAATGACAGAGTGTTGAACTCAACCTCTTTTGGAATATGTAGGAAATGTGGGTCTTATCTGCCTCTAGAAAGTGACTGCCAGTCGAAATCCCTCATGAGTCTTAGCCAATGAGTAGGGAAATAGCATAATGGCTAAATTCTATATTCTGTAGCTTTCTTGGTAGCTGTATTCGATAATAATATTGGCAATTCTGGGTCACCACAGCACAGATACTCTATGCCCTTCTCTGATTACACAGCTGCTCATCACTGCTAGGTTTTTATGCATGTACTTTTGTCAAAAATCATACCTTGATATTCACAGAAAATGACCTATTTTACAATGTGGCAGTCTATTCTTCAAGGGAGATTACTGGAGTAGATTTAAAGTATGGATATTGAAGGAATGTTGAAAAGTCTTAGGGGAGCAGGCAGAGACTGTTCCCAGGATGGGCAGCCAATACTGTTCAGTTGTAAGGACCAGCACACCGACTTCAGGCTTATTCTCCCCATGCCCATCTACATGCGTCCCTTTGAACCAAGTTCTCTATCACGGGAGAAAAAAATGTAACTGCTCAAAATTCAAGCTATGTGAAGGGGAGTTTAAAGAGTGTGGTATGGTTTAACCCACTTTGATGGTTGCATTTGGGGAATTTGCCATGACTGCTAATAGATGATTCAGTTTGACTGCTAGGGTTGCCAGAGAGAAGCCAGATATCTCACAAGGGAGTTACAATTTCATTCACTGCCTATGCTCATGAGAGCCCGAATTGGTACCTTGGCTTAGCCTGGGACTGCTAGAGCAGCTCCCCATAGCCCACCACCGAGGGGAGTCAGAAGTTTACTAAACAAGTCTTGCTGATTCTGTTTCTATCCAAGGTGCCCCTTCTGATGTATCTTCAGAGAACCAAGCTCACCTGGGAGTTTTTCATAGACAGCTGAGTTTTTAAGCTCATTTTTATTTTAAATTCTTTAATGCATTTTTAAACATAAGCATTACCACATGAACAGTAGTTAAAGCAGCTGGATATTAAATCCAACTGATTTGCTTCAGATATTGTCTTCTGCATTCCTAGCAACTATCGTTTCTCCTGCTAATGAGTTTTTCAAAGCTCTATTATTCGGAAACATTCCTGGCCCCCATTAGAGGCTCACGGCTCAGATGATCAGGAATTATAAATAAATGCAATAAGACAGTGAAAAGTTGAGCAAGCCAGAAGATACGGAATGTGGGCCAGATTTTTTTTTTTTGGAAATTGAAAGAAGGGAACAGCTGCAATATCTAAATGATAATTAAATTAAGAAGTAAGAGCAGGACTAAGTTCAAGCAGATCCCCTGGCAGAGGGAAGGAAGTTCTCTGAAGCCATCTTTGTCAAGATTTCAGGGAGACTTCAGGCTTGCATTCCCTCCTAGATGAAGGTGCAGCAGGGCATCCTGATTTTATGCACAATGTCAGGCAATTGCTGGTTTCTCACATAAGATCATAGATTCGGAACTGGAAGGGAATTTTGGGCTCAGTCTCTACTACCCTCATTTTGCGGGTGAGAATATGGAGGTCCAGGGAGCACAAGATCTTATGGGAGTTAGAGGTAGAGTCAGGAGAAACATTTGCTGATGATATTGCCCATTATTATTATCCTTATTATCAGGAAGCACTTATTGGGTACATCCTATAGGTAGGGCACTGTACCAGGCCCTGGAAATAGAAGCAAATAAAAAAGATTCCTTACCTTAAGGGGCTTACTCTCCAGTTAGGGAAACATGAGACATGCACATAAAAAGATAAGTATCAATACAATATACAACGTAGCATGTACAATACAACAAATGAAGGGTACTAACAGTGGATGTTCTAGGAGCTCAGGGGAAGAAAGCAGCACCGAGAATTGGGCTCTTTGAGGACAACTTTATGGAAAATAGAAGACTCGAAGTAGACTTGAAAGGCAAATAGGCCGTAGACTAGTAGATAAAGGTGTAGAGGTGGAATTGTGTCTGGCTGGAAAGAGGGCTTATATAGGAGAGTAGAGAGAGATCGGAAAGATTAATAAATGGACTGAAATGCCAACAGTATTGAATTTGGAGTTTCAGGATATGGGTTCAAATTCCAATTGAATGCCTGTGTGACCTTGATTAATCTCATTGGACTCAGCTACATTGTCCATTAAATAAGATTAGGCAAGATTACCTATAAGGTCTCTACAGGCAATAAGGAAGCACTTGAGATTTTTGAGTGGAGGGTTGATGTAGGTGTTTTGGAAGATTAATCTGTCAAGGATATATAATATATACATACACACATACATATGTATATGTGTGTACATACATATGTATGTATGTATGTATGTATGTGTATATATACACATATACATACATGTATATATATATGTGTGTGTGTGTGTGTATATATATATGTATACACACACATATAGGATGAATTAAAAGGTAGAAGAAATAGAGGAAGGAAAGCCAGTGAAGAGACTACTGCAGTTATGAGTTGCTAAGGCCCTAAACAAGGATGAGAAGTAGAAATATGAAGGGAAGAACTCATGTGAAATATTGGAAAAGTATAATGAACGGGACTTGGTGACTGATTGAATAGTATCCCATTATTGGGGGGGAGAATAGTCTCTATTTATTTTAAATTAATTATATAACATCAAAAAGTAAAGAAGACTGAGGAACAGATGCCTGACTATTCAATGAGAAAAGAGGAACTGACTATTGAATTAGAAAAAACAAATCTAACTCTGTATATCCTATTCTTTATTAAAAAAAAAAGTTATAAAAATGCAGAGAAGTCTGACAGTAGTAAGAAGAGCATAATCCTGAGCCATTTTGAAGTCAAAAAAGAAAGATAAGAGGGCTCACTCAATCTTTAACGCGAAGTGGAAGCAAGTTCATTTTCTGAGAGTGAAAACCATGTGAGGCCTGGATTGGGACCTTGAGCAGAGAGGAGGAAAAAAACTGGAGCAGCTACTTTGGGACCCTAATCGAGAGGGAGAGGTTGAAGAGATTAATCAAAGGATTTCCAAACACCAGAGGCCCACGTGAAGATAGATAAGATGAAATTGTTTTGAATTCATAACAGAAGTCCTGTGACTTTGTTTGCATTGGGCAGCTTGGGAATGGAAGCAAAAACAGTGGATACTTGGTGTTATTCAAGGTTACTGATTGGGAATGGACATGAAAAGAACAGTGGAGAATCATTCTAGGACACCACAGCAGGGCAGCGAACTATGAGGCTTAGGCCAGATACAAAGGGACATCAATCAATCAATTAAAAAGTCTTTCTTATGTTCCTCTTATGTGTTGGGCCCTGTCCTAGATGCTGGGGATGTGATTAAAAACAACTACAATAATATGCTGTAAGGATTACAAAACAATTTACAAATATTATCTCATTTTATCCTCACAACGATTTTAGGAAAGAGGTACTATTACTATCCCCTTTTACAGAAGGGGATCCTGAGACACATAGAGATTAAGTGACTTGCCTAGGATCACGGAGGCAGGGTGGATTTGAACTGTTCTTCCTGATTTTGAGTCCAGCTCTCCATCCACTGCACCACTTAGCTGCCTCCTATAAAGAAGGAAATAATCCCTTATCACAAAGAGCTTCTATTTTAGTGAGGGAGACAGCAAGCACACATATAATTATATTAAGGGGTATAATATGGATGATGAGCCAGAAAAGGATAGTGAAGTCAGAAGGGACTACAACAATAAGGAGTTGAAAGACCATAGATTATGATGAAGGTGAAGAAAAGGTACAGCAGGTATGAGAGAACAGGAAAAGAGCAAGGTAAAAAGCTCTGCTCAGACGGCAGGTATTCTGAGTCGATTACAGTATGGGATATTCCTAGAGATGGCACTGAAGGTGAAGGTCACCGGCCGTACTACATGGGTACAGCTGTGTGAGGCCAGTCACTGTTTGCTGGGCTTCCTGTGCTCTAAAGAGTCAAACTATCCCTTCTCAAATGTGGAATTACCCAGTACTTTTAAGAACTAGCAGCTAAGTGCCTTTTGGATAGAGCACTGGACTTGGAGTCAGGAAGATCTGAGTTCAAATCTAGCCTCAGATACTACTACTATGTGACCTTGGGAAAGTCACTTAATTTCTGTCTGCCTCAATTTCCTCATCTTTAAAATGGGGGTAATAATAGCACCTCCCTCCTGTTGTAAGAATAAAATGAGATCTTTTTAAAGTATTTTGTAAGACTTAAAGGGCTACATACATGCTACTTATTATTAGAAAAAGGAGTGGGAATTTCTATAAGTCTATTAGTGTCTATAAGTTTATCAGTGTCAGAAACAATCAATCTCAGTTGTCCATCACCTATTTTACTATGTAACTGCAACAAGTCTTAAATGCTGGGTTGGTTTAACTAATCACTCAATAGTTTCTGGGTTCACCAGGCCGCCACTAACAGTTGGTGTATACCTCCTCAGAGAATGAAGACTAAATCTGATATAAAGTTAGCGTTCATAGTTTGCTTTGGTCCAGGGAGCATAATATAGTGAAGAAAGTGTTGTTTGTGGAGTCAGAGGATCTGGGTTCAAATTCTACCTCTGTTATTTATTACCTGCATATCCACAAGATCTACAGAATATAACTCATTTCTATAGTATTTTATGGTTTCCTCGGTTCTTTGCTTGTATTAACTTTACGAAGGAGGTAGCACAAATGCTATTCTACTCATTTTACAAATAAGGAATCTGAAGGATTTAGTAACTTGTCTCAAGGCATGTAGCTAGTAAGCATTAAGGCAGAATTTGAACCCAAGACTAGTGACTCTATGTCTAGTGTTCTTTCCCCTATACCTCAGTGCCTCTAATAACAACCTGAGCCAAACAATTTTAAGAAAATGAATTCATTGGGACAGCTAGGTGGCGCAGTGGATAGAGCACTGGCCCTGGAGTCAGGAGTTCAAATCTACCGTCAGGCACTTAATAGCTGTGTGACCTTGGCAAGTCATAACCCCATCACCTCTTCCTGCCCCCTCCCAAAAAAGAAGAAAATAAATTCATTGTGAAAGGCAAAGTCATGGAATGCATTTCGTTGGCAAATATAAGTGATTTATTAAAATGGGTCTGCTTCCTGGAATCATCCAAGCTACCGCTGTTCTCCATTAATGTGGGCAATAGGACACTGATGTTACTTGTTATCCTTTACCTTTTTAAATGTGTTAGAGAAATGGACATAAAGATCAAATTCCACAATAATGAATTGCACTAAACTAACCATTTTTTTTTAAATTCCTGGAATTAGAATTGAACTTTGCTTATAGTCAGTGGGTCATTGGTTAGAGTTTTTTGTTACATGAGATTTTTGTTGCCAAATCATGTGCTTTTTAAAACATCTAACCAAAACATTGAACTATGCCAATGACTTCCTTGGAAAAATAAAAAGATGGAAATTCTTTGGAATGGCATTTGAAGGGAGGGGAGAAGTTTACCCAGTGAATAACCCAGGGCAAAGGAGGCAGACAGGGAGATGGTGGAGGTACAGATTAACATACAACTTATTTACCTCTTTCTCAGAGGTGTGCTGGTAAATTGCTAACAACTAGCTCTCAAAAAAAATTGTACACATGGCACCTTTTAAGTTTAATTTGAACTACTAACATTTTTTCCATCACTTTCTTAAGTCTAGACAATCAACAAAATAATAAATCAAATCTTGATTTGTAACATTTGCCTATTTCCAAGGTATAAATACTCAGAGTAAAAATTTAGCAACTGGCTCTTGGAAGCTGAAATGAGCTGGTTCCAGCACACTCTGCTCTCCTTCCCATCCCAGTAAGCAAAACTCTTCTGAAACCTGTGATTGCATCATGCAAAAGAGCATGACAAAGAGATCAGGAGTCCAGGCCCTGGGATATTCATTCACATATTTGTATGTTGTAATTCAAGGAATGGGAGGGGGAGGGGCAAGAGGGGGAAATATGGTCCAGCAGAAAGAGCAATGTCTCTGTAATCAGAGAATCTGGGTTCAAATGTCATCTCTGTCTCTGACCATCTTGGTGTCTTTGGGCAATTCAATTAACTCCTAGAACCGTTCCTCATTTGTAAGATGAGGAGGGCGGACTCGTTTTGCCAATTCGTCATGATCCCATTTGGGGTTTTCTTGCCAAAGATACTGGAGTGGTTTGCCATTTCCTTCTCCAACTCGTTTTACAGGTGAGGAAACTGAGGCAAATAAAGTGAAGTGACTTGCCCAGAGTCACACAGCTAGGAAGTGTCTGAGGCCAGATTTGAACTCAGGGGTGGAATAGGAGGCCTCTAACTCCTTCCATCTCTAGATCTATGATTTTGTGAATGAATATTGTTTTTTTAGATGTCTGTAAGTAGTAGCAATAGTAGCAAATTATGAAGAAAAGAAGTCATTTAAAACTGTTTAACTTTTTCTGCATCTTCCTGCTCACACCTCACTCCACCCCTTTCCCATATTATACCTGGGTCATCCCCATGAACCTCTCTCTCCTCCCCTCATGCCCAGTCCCTCTTTCATGCAACTTCCTTGCAGAAGACACACCAGAGTGCCCTGCAGGTGCAGCAGAAGGCAGAGGTATTGCTCCAAGCTGGGCACTATGATGCCGATGCCATCCGGGAATGTGCCGAGAAGGTGGCGATGCACTGGCAGCAGCTGATGCTGAAGATGGAAGACAGGCTCAAGCTGGTCAATGCCTCTGTGGCCTTTTACAAAACATCTGAGCAGGTGAGTGGAGTTGGTACAACCCCTGTCCCTGAGGCAGGGACCCAAGTCCACAACTTGCCCCCATCAGTGGGACAGCATAGTGAGGTAGAGAGAGTGCTGGCCTGGCCCAGAAGACCAGGATTCAAAGCCCACCTCTGCCCCTTGTGACCCATGTGACCATAACCCTTATGATTTATGTTCTATAAAATGGAGAGGGTAGACAGATTGGATGATTTCCAAACTACCTTCCAAATATAAAAATGTTTACCCATTATTTTATTTTAAAACATTTTATTGTTGCTCTTTTTTTAATATTATTTGGCCAAATTTTCTGAACTCTCCTGTATAACAAAGAAAAAGATTTAGGCAACAAAAATACAGTCACCATGCCAAAGAGCATGTATGGTCACAATCCCCATCTCTGATCTTCCACCTCTCTGCCAAGAGGAGGGAGGTATGTCTCATCATCTGTTATCCAAGACTAAGATTGGTCAGTATAATTAATCAGAGTTTGGCCATCTTTCAGTGATGTTTTCATAGTTAGTGAAAATGCCAATGATATGATTTCATATTGCTTGTCTTCTTGGTGGGCGGGGGAGGGGCTGGAGGGAGGGAGAGAATTTGGAACTCAAACTTTCAGAAAAGAATGTTTAAAATAAATAAATAAATAATAGCTTTTTAAAAAGAAGTCCAAAAATTAAAAAAATTAAAATATAAGTGGACACCAGTCCAAAAAGAAGTCAGTGATAATTATCATCACCAATCATAATGTCATTATCCGATTTGTGCATATTGAGACAGCTAAATGGCATAGCCCATAGAGTATTGGACTTGGCATTAGGAAGCCTTCATTTCAAATCTGGCCCAAACACTAGCTAGCTGAGTGAACCTGGCTGACCAAATTATTGAACATCTCTCAACCTCCATTTCTTCATCTGAAAAATGGAGACAATAATAGCATCATCGACTTCACAGAGCTATTGCGAGAATCAGAGGAGACAACATATAGAAAGCATTTTGGAAACCTTAATGGGCTGTATGAATGGTAGCTATTATTGCTGTTGTCATAGCGTTCTCCAGGTTCATTCTGGCTCCACATCTTGGAAAGTAGAAGGATGGGTTATGATACCAACATCTATTTACTTCGCTATGTCCCCTTCCGCCAAGTCAGTGGACTAGATTCAGGCACTTATAAATACTTCCTCCCACTAGCCAGCTCCACAGATGGGGCTCCAAAGTAGAAACTGAATAAGCTAATCATAATACTGACTCAGTATTTTCCGAAACCCCAACTCGCCCTTCAATGGGTCAGGCTGATGCATGCTGAAGAGAATCACCCTTTATCTCTTGGAACTCCCAGTTTAAAGACACAATCCTTATCTTAGTTGTTCAGTCATTTCAGTTGTGTCTGACTATTCGTGACCCTATTTGGGGTTTTCTTGGCAAGGATACTGAAGTGGTTTGTCATTTCCTTCTCCAGCTTATTTTACAGATGAGGAAACAGAGGCAAACAGGGTTAAGTGACTTGCCCAGGGTCTCATAGCTAGGAAGTATCTGAGGCCAAATTTGAATTCAGGAAGATGTGTCTTCCTGGCACTCTATCCACTGCTCCACCTAGCTTCCCCTTATCTTCAGGAACTCACATTAAAAGGAGATTGAGGGGGATGACAGGGATGGGGAATGAAGGTAGACAAAAATCATGTAGAAGAAACAGACAAAACACATACAATAATAATTATAGCTAACATTTATTTAGCACTTTGAGGTTTACAGAATACTTCATATGTATTACCTCATTTGACCCTCTCATCAACCCACTGTGATAGGTGCTATTTTTTATACCCATTTTACAGAGGAGGAAACTGAGGCTGAGAGAGGTTAATTGACTTGCCCAGTGTCAATTCAGTTATTAAGTGTCTGAGGAAGGATTCAACCTGATTCCAGGGCCAGATCTGTATTGATTATGCCACCTTGGTACATCTACTATACATATATTATTTATGCCCTCTTAATTCAACTCAACAAGCCTTTATTACACACCAATTAGATGCCATGCACATCTTGGATCTATAAGCATTTGTGGGTACACACACACTTACTCTAATTCTGTGTGTGTGTATATACAAGTGGTATGAGGTTTCTGAGGAAATGGAAGTAACACTCAGTTGAGTCAGGTTAATCAAGGAATTCTTGTGAAAGGATTCTAAAGTTGGGAAAATTTTCATTGAAGTTCATCCATTTGAGTTGCTCCTTAGCACAGTGATGTATCTGAGATATAGTTTCTCTTCTAGGTGAGATTTAGAAGTCTAGCCTTTGAGCAAGTCTAACAAACTCCGATCTGAGGCTTTCTACCTGTATGACCTGAGGTTTTTATGTGCCTATAAAGAGTGTTCTCTTAAGTCCTGAGCCTGCAGATCGGTTCAGATTTCCCTCATTGGATTATACATTTGCAGGGAGAAAAGATGTCTTTAGAGACAAAACTAATTGAGTGATTTGGGACTCATCACCAGGTCTAAGATATCCAGAATCATGGGGCAGGTATGGCCCTGAGCAAAGCAGTGAAGCGGAGAAAGCTGGTCTCAGATGCCCTACTTTACCCCTTTCTTTCTTCATATGTTTCAGTGCCCACTCCCATTTTCATTCTATATCCCTTTTAAAAATAGCCTCAGTTCAGTTTTCATCCATGTATACTCTTAGGTGACACTTTGAAAGTGTGAAGTCACTTTATGGACATACTGTCTTCCCACCTAAACTTAGTAAGTTCCTAAATAAACATTTGTTGATTAATTGTTTGAATGATTTACTCAGCCATTCTCTCCTTCTTCCATTAGGTATGCAGTGTCCTGGAGAGCCTAGAGCAGGAATACCGGAGAGATGAGGACTGGTGCGGTGGACGGGATAAATTGGGCCCAGCAGCAGAGATTGACCATGTCATTCCACTCATCAGCAAACATCTGGAACAAAAAGAGGCTTTCCTCAAGGTCAGATCTTACTCTCCTAGGTCTCAAACCCAACATCTCATCACTCTTTCAATCTTTCCCCCCTAGGGAAAGGTTTCCTATCTACACTACTTTAGGTAGCATTTGATAATTTAGGAAGGAAGCTCTGCACAGAAGATGCACCAACTGAGTGTGCAATGTTAGCCATTATAATTTTTCAGTTTAGGTTTGCAAAGTTATTACTCCAGTTGAATACTTTGCTTGCAATGAGCATTTCCCATTACTAGGTGGAAAGTAGTACCTTTAAACAACTGAGTTATCTGTAGGTGTGGTTAATAAACCAAAAGAAAGTACCAATTTTGTGCTCATTTATGCTTGCTCTTTGAGAATAATAACCTTTTGTAAAACAATTAAGTATAACTCTTATCCAGTATTAATTTAAGCAACGTATAAATAGATGCTATGCATGTATGTAGAGCAAGATTTAAAGAAATGTAAAATGTAGGTATTTTTTCACAAATACTTATCTATTACAAGTCATTGATTAATTTAGCCCTGGCTTTCCCTACGAGTGTGCGTAGAAGTAACTCATCTAGCATCTTTGAGCATAGTCAAAACCTCCTCATGGTATATGTATATTTCCAACCTGAGGACATTGGGACAATTTTGTGTTGAAAGTCCTTGTAAACAGTTTACTTCCAGCTTTTGAATTACTCCCTACAACTCCCCAAAAGAAAGGTCCCTGTTTTTACTGCCAAATGCCTTTTTTTCACAAGTTATAGAAATTAAGGAGAAGAAAAGAAAATAAAAAATATAAAGTGATGTTACCAGTGTCCATGAGACCCAGTTTTCTCCTACCTCTCTTGGTTTTTTGGTTGTGTTTTGTTTGAGGATACTTTCCCTTACCCCTTTCTTATCTGGTATTTGCACTCCCATACAACTGGTCCCCTTATCACTCACTTCTAATTGATCTAACAGTTAGATAGAAACTGCTTCATTAAAAAACTTAGAGTATGTATATATAAATATGTCAGAATATAAAATTTAAGCTTCAGCTAAATAACTTGTAAGAAAGATTTTTAACAGAGATATAACATTTCTTTTCCGCATAATATCAAAGGGAGATGTTCTTTTTTCAAAAGGAAAAAAAAACCAAATTTCTCTGATCTGATGTATTTTAGTCTTTGTGCTCTTAAAACAATGGTGGGAACCCTTCTGTTAGCAGCTAGGATTGATGGTAGACAGAAGTAGAAAATAAATTGTTTCCATTTGTTCATTTACATCTACCTGCCCCTCCCTGGATTTCCTTAATCTTTGAGATGCTATCCAGTTACTGAATCCTTAAGGGACAGTCACACATTATAGATGACTAGTAGCCAGTTTCTTTCTGCTGCCCCAGTTTAGTGACACTCAAGAGAGGTCACTGCTTCCAGCTAAAGATCCAGATATGGAACTGAGTATCGAAACACCACAAAGCAAGAATTCTTTTCTCATAAGGCCATACGAGTGGATAGAAAAGTAGTAGGTAACTTTCAGTGCAGATGAGTGCCAGATCATACACTGGAAGGAAATGAGCCACGCTCTCTTTATAAAAGGATGGGCTCTAAGCTATCAGTTATGACTCAGGAGAAGGGATTATTACAGTCATCACTGTTTCCCAAAGACATTAACCTGAAGTGCCACCATAAACAAACAGCTAACAAATTGTTTGATGTCTCCAGGAAGAGAAAGATGTATGAAACATGATCATCACCTCGCACAATGCAAGGATGTATCTGTCTCTGAAATATCATGTGCTGTTCTGATCATTATACCTAAAGAAAGAGCTTAAAGGAGTAGTAAGTAAGAAAGGCATCAAGATGATCCATGGGCTAAAAGGGCTTCCAATGGATGGAGCCCAGGAAAATGAGAAGGCTGTAGTCACTAGTTCTAGAAGAATAAGATTGAGCGGATCAATGACCCAAGGTCAAGGATTTGACTAAGGCCTTCAGGAATGGAAGTAGAATGGAGGTGTCTAGAAAGAAGAAGCTGTCTAACAAATAAAAAGAAATATTAATATCCTGAGGAAATTATGACTTGTTGCCCAGAGATGATATAGGCCTGAAGTGTAAATAAGTTGAAGAATTCAGGCAAAAGAATGGATTCTAGATAATGAGTTATTAAAGAAAGCTCAGGCAGAACCAGTAGAACATTGTACTTCATAACAGCAATATTGTATGATGATCAACTATGAATGACTTTGCTATTCTCGGCAATGTAATGATCCAAGACAATTCCAAAGGACCTATAATGTAAAATCCTATCTACCTCCAAAGAAAGAATTGAAGGAGTCTGAATGTAGTCTGAAGGTAGACTGAAGCATTATTTTTTACTTGCTTTATTATTCTGGGTGTTTTTTTTGGTCAGTGTTTTCTTTTGCAATATGGCTAACGTGAAAATGCTTTGCATGACTACACATGTATAACCGATGTCAAGTTGCTTGCCTTCTTAAGGAGGGGAGGAACTTAGAAAATTATGAAAAATTATTTCAAATGTTAAAAATTGTTTTTACATGTAATTGAAAAAAGAAAACAAAAACATTCATATATACATATGTGTATATGTATGTATGTGTATACATACAGTCATACATGCATTCATATACATACATACATACATACACACGCACACATATTTCAGGCAGGCAGCACAATGGATAGAGTGCTAGGCCTGGAGTCAGGCAGATGAGAAAACTCGTCTTCCCGAGTTCAAATCCAGCCTCAGATACTTACTAGCTGTGCAACCCTGAGCAAGTCACTTAACCCTGTGAACCTTAGTTTCCTCATCTGTAAAATGAGCTAGAGAAAGAAATGGCAAACCATTCCAGTATCTTTGCCAAGAAGACCCCAAATGGGGCATGAAGAATTGGACATGACTGAAATGACCCAACGACAACAACAATGTGTGTGCGTATACACTCATTTGTGTGTATGTAGACATACTTATGTATATATGGGTATACACATAAACACACACAAATGTATATATGAAAGTTCAGGTTTGAGGGAGAGCGGAGTACATTTCTATATTCTTCCCCTAACTAAGCATACCTAGTGCATCTTCTAAACATTCTTTGATTACATCATTTCTTCTTCAGCTACAGGACCTTAATAGCCTGCTAGTGACAGTCCAGCTGAGCACCTGCTATTAAGCAAACTTTCAGGTTTGCAGATTTTTGTGTGGGGTAGAGGTCCCTGGGTTGAAAATTAGAGCACCTGGGTGTCCACCCTCATGTTTTTATTTTAATTTTTTTTATATCCTTTTTTAAAAATTTGAGTCCCAAATTCTCTCCCTCTCCCACCTATTGAGAAGGCAAACAGTATGATTCCCATTATACATATGAAGTCATGAAAAACGCATTTCCATATTAGTCATATTGCCAAAAAAAAGAAGAAAAACAAAGGAAATGAAAAACAATATGCCCCCCACTCATTTTGTCACTTCCTTGCCTGAGCCTCAAATTATCCATCTGCATAGTGGAGAGAACATTTTGTTATTCTTTCTGCCACCTACAGTGAATGTGAGGATAAAAGGAGAGAGATGATGTAAAAAGAGTTAGAGAAATGTGAGAGCATGTCATGAGTTTAGTAGCAGAGATAATACAACATAATGAATAACCGTAAAAGTAATTTCTATTTGGATTTACAATGTGTGTGCTACTCTTTTCCCTTCAACAGATTTACTTTCCTAATTATGTTTAAATCAGGCTAATATTAAAAGGAGTTTTTATTCCTTGAGCTCCCACTAGCTGACTGGTATTGGAAAAATATTCTAGCAGAAGCGGGGAAGCCAGACTAGTAGTGAACATTTGCAATGGATCGTGTTCTGGTGATCAAGAGCAATGCTAAAACTGTGAGCTGTAACCAAATTATTGATCTGCATTGGTAGAGGGAGTTCCCATACTGGGAATTCTCCACTTTAATGCCCTTACCAGTCCTACTATGGATCATGACTATATTGTTATGGCTAATATGGAAATGTTTTGCATGACTGCACATGTATCAAACTGCTTGCCTTCACAAGGAGGGGAATAGGGAGGGAGGGAAGGAGGAAGAGAATTTGGAACTCAAAATTTAAAAAAAAAAAGTATTAAAATTTTTTGTTTACATATAATTGAGAAAAATATTTTAAAATAAAAAGACTATTAGTTTAAAAGGAGTAAGAGGAAGGACATCAAAGATGTTGCTGGATAAAAAGAAGACCCTGAAAAAATAGAGTTTATCATATCTTCAAACCTGAAGCGACCTCAAAAAGTCATCTTGTCCAACCCCCTGCCTCAGGGCAGCATGATTGCCCATGAATTTGGAGAGGCTCCAGGAGCTGTTGTCCTCCATGAACCTCAAGGACAAGACTATAAGCCTCCTTTGGAAAGGGGAATGAGTCCCCTTCTGCAGTGGTCTCTATTTCCACATGACTGAGGGGAGGGGGCATCATCTTTGTCTCTCCTAGGCATGCACACTGGCCCGCAGAAACGCCGAAGTGTTTCTGAAGTACATCCACAGGAACAACGTCAGCATGCCCAGTGTGGCCAGCCATACCCGGGGACCTGAGCAACAAGTGAAAGGTCAGTGCCAGCTTCTCCAGCCACTAGCCACATCAGCCGTGTAGGTCACACTCAGGGCTGTGTCGGAGTCAGCTCAAACCGTCTCTGGAGGGTTAATTGTTAAATGTTCAATGTGAGAATTTATGCTTCAGAAATTGGCAAATACTACAAATCAGGGCTTGCTTTATTGTTTTGATAATTGTCTAAACTTAAGGAAGTGATGGAGGAAATGTTAAAAATGAAAATTAACTCAAAAGTGTGTCAGACATCCGTGTGTGTACACGTACAAATATTTGGAGAACTGATTGTTAAACGTTTATCAGAACATCCCTGGTCACTGTGAACCTCATGGGCTTATTATGAAGAAAGTACTTGATAAATCTTCAAGTACTATATTAAGTATGAGTTGCTATTATTATTAACATGATAGTTATTTTCAGTCCCATCTCTGCCACCCACCCAGCTATGTGAGTTTAAGCAAATCACAGCCTTCCTGGGCCTCAGTTTCATGAAATACCAGATTTGGAAGGGATTTTAGAAGTCAAGTATGGCACAGAGGAGCTAGGTGGTACAGTGGTTAGAGCACTGGGCTTGGAATCGGGAACACTTTTCTTCTTGGGTTCAAATCTTGCCTCAGATGCTAGCTGGGCAAGTTACTTAACCCTGTTTGCCTCAGTTTCCTCAACTGTAAAATGAATTGGAGAAGGAAAAGGCAAACCACTCCAGTATCTTTGCCAAGAAAACCCCAAAATGGGGTCACAGAGAGTCTGACACGACTGAATAAATGGCACTGGGGATAGAGTGCAGACTTGAAATTAGGAAGAATTGGGATCAAATCCTGCATTTGGCAGTTCTTAGCTGTTTGATCATGGGCAAGTCCTTTAATTTTGGCGAGCTTCAGTTTCTTCATCTGTAAAATTTTCCTTGCCTCTAAATGCTTGTGATTCTTCCCACATCCTATACCCTCCTTCCCCACCCCTGAAAAGAGTTTAGAACCTTAGTAAAAGATCTCCTCCCCTGAAACGAGAGAGAGAGAGAGAGAGAGAGAGAGAGAGAGAGAGAAGAGAGAGAGAGAGAGAGAGAGAGAGCTAAGCTATTGTTTTCTTTGTTTTTATGAAAAATATATGCTATAAGCATTTTACATTTGTTCTGTGTCCTGATATCTTCAGCTCAGCTTTTTCTGATGGTCTGATCAACCAAGGGAAAAAGGGCAAAAAAAAAAGGCGGGGAGGAACTTTTCTGTCAAAAGTTTCAAAGCTTTAAAAAAGATATAGTCTTTCTTTCTATCTCTGATTCTTCCCATGTTGGAAATGCAAAGAGAGAGACAAATAAAAGGGAAGGAGTCCTTTCCCCATTTGCAGAAACTTACGGTCTATTGGAAAGTAAAAAGAGACTAAATATAACTGAAGTGTGATCTACTTAATGTGGATTTCCAAATTATGATGTGAGTATGGTTGGAATGTTTTTATTCTATATGCTGAAATATTTTTGTGGGTTGTGGGTTTAGGGGGAAGTTATGATCCTGGCAGTGGAACCCTTTTAATAAGGACAATAATACCTGCAATAACCATCTCACATGGTTGTTGGGCTCATATGAGATAACAGGCCAAAAGCTTTGGGAGCTATTAAGTGCTATGGAAAACGTCTGTTGTTTTTGTTATTATATAATCCAAAATTCTGCCTCTGGTCCACAGAATTACTGATTATTAACTCAAAGGACCATAGATTTAGAGCTGGAAGGGACCTCAAAGGTCATCTCGTCATCTATCCTCTGATGAGTAAGGGGCAAAGTCCTGAACTGGGTTACCACTAACATCTCTTCCAACTATTAGACACCTTTTTTTACCTTGTGAAAATTATAACTTTTAAAAGCTATCATTCATCTGACCACATTTAGGGATAGGAGCTGTACCTGTGATTTCTCTGGCCTAGAGAACTCCCTCTATCAATGCAAGTTGGCACTTTCTCTGCAGTTTAGAGTCATACAAAGTTGCCTGGGAAACTCAGAGGTTAGGTGACTTACCCAGGGTCCCACAACCAGTTTGTGTAGAGCTGGACTTGAACCCAGTTCTTCCTAGCTTCAAGTAGAGCTCTTTATCCATTATGTCCCACTGCCTCTTGATCTATCCTCTGACCATGTTAAAGCCCAGTTGTCAACCCTCCATGGGGCATGCCACAGGCATGTGGAAAATCAGTGATATGGGTGGATGAACAGTTAGACTTTTATACACTGAAGAGATATATCCTTGGTGATGTGGAATAGGGAAGAAGATTTAGCCTGAATAGTTTTCACTTTTTCCTAGGTGGTAGTAGAGCAGCTAAGTGGCTCAGGAGACAGAGTGCCAGGCCTGAAGTCAGGAAGACTCATCTTCCTGAGTTCAAATCCAGCCTCAGAGAGGCAGCTAGGTGGCACAATGGATAGAGCACTGGCCCTGGATTCAAGAGGTCCTAAGTTCAAATACAGCCTCAGACACATGATACTTACTAGCTATGTGACCCTGGGCAAGTCACTTAACCCCACTGCCTAGCCAAAAAAAAAAAAAAGGCAAATCGAGCCTCAGACATGTACTAGCTGAGTGACCCTGGACAAGTGACTTCACCCTGTTTGCCTCAGTTTTCTCATCTGTAAAATGAGCTGGAGAAAGAAATGGCAGACCACTCCAGTGTCTTTGCCAGGAAAACCCCAAATAGAGTCGAACATAACTGAACCAACTCAACAACAACAACCACCACAACAAGGTAGTGGTGAGATGGGGCAGGGCAGGGCAGAGTTAGAGGGTGAGAAGTGGAGAGAGGGACTGTGGCATTGAAGAAGTTTCAGGAAGAAGCCAAAATTCTGATTAGTGCCCTGGCAGTGTGGGAAAGTGGCCAGCCTGCTTTGGGGAGATATTTCTATTCATCAAGTTGACAAATTGAGCAAATTGGTAGCCATGTGGCCGTAATGAGCAGAAACCTCAAAATGGGAGAGATTGGTCCACCCACAGCGGCACTGTTTTTCAAAATCTATTTTCTAGATATGCTGGTATAGAACAGGGACCCTGCAGGTGGTTTACATGATGCCGCCCTCTTTCTCTAGTTCATCTCAAAACATATGCCCAACTTCCTAATGCTCGTAACAGGAGTTTCCTGCTGTGTGATCTGTGGGGCGCTGTCTGCTGAAGAAAGGTGAGGATAAGCTCCCAGGGAAAACAGGGGTGTTGCATCACCTCAGGACAATGACAGAGATTGCTGACCATGTGAAAACTGTCAGAGAGGAAGATGACTGAAGTCATAAAGATTTCATAATGCTCTGAGTGAGCTGAGGGCTGAGGAATACACAACCAAGGAAAGACGGAGGATCAGTCTAGAGCTGGAAAGAATCCCAGAAGTTATTTAGGGGCAAGTACGTAATGCAGTGGCTAAAGCACTGAGCCTGGAGTCAGTCAGTTAGTCACTCTGTCAGTCAATACACATTTCTGAACTCAGGAAGACCTGAGTTCAAATCCAGCCTCAGACACTTACTAGCTTTGTGACCATGGGCAAACCACTTAACTTCAACCCGAGTTTCTTCATCTGTAAAATTGAGGTATTAGCATGTTTGTAAAGCACTTTGCAAACCTTAAAGTGCTATATAAATGCCAGCTTAATTATTAATATGAACAATATTTGTAAAACACTTTCCCAACTTTAAAAAACTATGTAAATGATTGTCATCTTTTCTAAACCCCTCATGTTGCAGATGAAGCAGCCTGGTGTAGTGGGAAGAGCATGGCTTAGGAGTTCAAGGATCTGGGTTAAATTCTCACCTTTGGCACTTACAACTTGTGTGATCTTGGGTAAATCTCTTAACCCCCCTGAGCCTCAGATTTTTCATTTATAAAATGGGACAATTGTATGTGTGTGTGTGGGGGGGTATTAGATGGTCTCTGAGGTGCCTTCCAGCTCTAGAGCTATGATCCTACAAAACTGAGACCCAAAGAGGCAGACATAACATCACTAGATGGGAACTTCAAGATAATCTAGTCCAACCTATATCCTCTATCAAATTCTTATCAATGAAATTGAGTTAACCACTCCTTTGGTAGAAAGAGGACAATAGTAATTTCTCTGGATTCAGAGAACCTGAGTACAAATTCTAACTCTGATACTTACTACTGGTGTGACCTTGGGCAAGTCACTGAACCTCTCTCAACCTCAGTTTCCTCATCTGTAAAATGGGAGGGTACCCTAGATGGCCTCTAAGGTCCCTGGTAACTAAATCTATGATCTTAGAGCCTCACCTCCTAGATTCTCAGTTTTCCTTATTTATAAAATTGAAGATATTGGATTTAATGGTGTCTGATATCCTTGAAACAGGTAGTCATTTATTCTTGGGAAAAACTAATTCCCTAATATGATGCCCCAAAATACACTATCCCTCCCCACACATACAGACACACATACACATACATACACAAATAGGCATATATACACAGGCACATATATACTTACTTTTATATATATGTATATATACATATATTTACTTATGTATTAAGAATATAATATACCATTGATTATACTATTGTTAATATTAAATAAATTATTAGTTGTAATTGCATTAATAAGAAAATAAAATAATAGTAAATATCTGATTATTAAATTATTGCATATGTTATAATATATTATATATATTATAATATATATAAATTCTAGGTGTAGAAACTTATATATATATATATATATATATATATACATACATATGCATATGCATGTACATATCACATTTACCTCCAAATTTTAGCCCCACTCTCTGTGATTTCCTTCTTATCCCCTCAAGTACTCAAGCTGTGGTTTCTTGGGATCACAAGATTTACAACTGGAAGAGACTTTAGAGATCATTTGGTTCAACTATCTCATTTTGTGTTGTCCAGAGTCACAAGAATAGGCAGGACCAGACCCAGGATTCTAACCCAGACCGTCTGGTGCCAAAGCCGGTGTTTTCCCCTAATGCACTATGTTCTATGCTGCCTGTCTACTCTTCTCTGGGTCAGGCCTTTGGCAGGAGGGTTCTTTGGTGGGCTAGGTCCTCTGGCCACTGGAAAGAATACAAAATGGTAGTCTGGGTTTGGCCTGTGACCCCTCTGCTCTGCCCTGCAGCCATCTTGAGCGAGCTCCTTCAGAGGGAGAACCGAGTGCTGCATTTCTGGACCTTGAAGAAGCGACGATTAGACCAGTGCCAGCAGTATGTGGTGTTCGAGCGCAGCGCCAAGCAGGTATTACTGGAGCTTGCACCTCACTTTCCCTTTGGGCTGGGAGATTCTGGGGACCTCTCTACCCCATTCCCATCCCCCTCTACAGTGATCAAAGCCTCAGAGAACCCAGAGGAGACTCTCTAAGGCAGGAGGACAGGGAAGAGGGGGAAGGAAGTCAGGTGACAAGGAGAAGGGATCTAAGTGGTCATTTTTTAACTCACCAACAACATTAGTTAAGCAACTTGTATGTAGAGCCCCTATTTCAGAGGGTTTTCAGGAGATGCCTAAAAGAGAAAAAGACTATCTTTTCTCTTAGGGCATGCCTTTAGGGAAGTAGGGGAGTCCATATTTAAGTAGGAAATCCCAGATGTGGAAATTTCTTTCTCCAATACAAAGCAGCAAGTCTTCTATAACTTAAAGTCTTAGAGTTGCCTAGGGCACTGAGAAGTTAAGTTTAAGTGACTTGTTCAGGGTCACACAGCCAGTAGATGTCAGAGGCAGGATTTGAATTTTGTGCTTCCAAGACTATCGATCTCTCAGTCCTATACCCTGTAATGAAACATAAAATCCATCCCCTCAGGGTGCTCAAGCCTAAAGGAAAAGAACAGAAATAGTCAAGTGAAAACAAGTTAGCTAACAATTTATCAGTGCCTGTTAGCATTTCTCAAGTTCTATTATGTCACCCAGATAAACCTTCCTTCTGGTGTATTTTTCTCCTGAGGACTGGCTTTTTGGGGGACCTGGGGGTGTTCTTGCCTCCCACAGGCACTTGACTGGATCCAAGAGACAGGCGAATATTTCCTCTCAACACACAACTCCACGGGCGAGTCCACAGAGGAGACTCAAGAACTGCTGAAAGAGTATGGGGAATTCAGGGTGCCGGCCAAGGTACGGAGCCTCCAGCCTCCCCCATCCCAATTCACTCTAGCCCTTCCCATCCCAGGGAGGGAAGATCACATACCCCTAAGAGCCAGAACTGTAATAGGTTGAGGCGATTAGGGCTTTGTTCCAGATTGTTAGACTCAGAGGAAAGTGGACTTGGAAGACATTGTGATAGCTGTTGTGGTCCTCCAGCCATGTAGAAACAACAGAACTTCACACATAATTAGTAAGAATTAGTTCAAATAAAAAGGTACCAGATGACAGTCTGAGGTAAGCTTCTCCCATGCTCCACCCATATCTACCTAGGGTCTCTGTCTTCTACCCCATCCAATGGAAAGCCCAGTTATAAATCTTGCCTTGGATACAGTTGTGGTTCTTGTCCCCAAACTCCTAGTTACAGCTATTCTGAGAATAGATCTGTTTAGCAGTTAGCCACAGTTACCAGGGAAACATAGTTGGAATCAGTTCCTTTGGGGCCTGAATTACAGCTGTTGACTAGAACAAGTCTGTTTCTGGTTTCTTAATGATTGGCTCCTGCCTATTCTGTTTCCAGATACTCACCATTGTCTCTCTAACGATTTTCTTGGCTCCTACATTTGGTATATTCTTTAGGCCAACTAATGTGAGGAATTGCATAGACCCAGGGGAAAAGAGATATCATACATTTGGGAACACATATTCTCATGTCTGCATGCAATGGTACTGTATTTCTGTACACCCACCCTCATGTATATACTTCTCTCATTTGAAGGGCTAATAACTGTGGATAAGCTCACCAAGCAGGAGGATTTCTAATTGATGAGCATTTCCCCCCACTTCTGCCTTGGCTTCTTCCCCCAGCTGAGGCATGTTGAGGTCTCTAGAAAGCAGCCCCCCTACACACTTGTACCAAGTAGAATGATGCTAATGAGAGGCAACAGGACTAATCTCCCAATTTCATTTCCATCTGGATCCCCAGCCAAGATTTGATCTCAGGACCCATGGGGCTTAAGTGCCAATCCTCTCTGTCTCAAATTCAGGTCCCTTCTCTTTTATCTCCCCCTTCCTCCACCCCACACCCTGGGCTCCCTGCCATGTTAGGAAACTCTCTTGACATCAGTGCCAAAAACAGCAGATGGAGACCAGCCTGCTCTTCCTAGAGCTGTATGAGCTACCTCTGCAGAGATGAACAACGTTCTGGGAGTTAATAGGGTACATTTCTCCCCTAACCCATCCCAACTCTATTTACTGCCCTCTCTGACAACAGGAGCAGTTTCTGTTTGCGGTCTTCCCAAGAAAGCCCACAGTTCCCTCATGAACCTGAAATTCATTGCCATAGGAAAGTCCAAGTTCTCTATATAGCTACACAATCTGCTTTGTACATCATGCATAGCTGGTATTTTATCTCAGACTGTCTTTCCACTGCCATCTAGCACTCTCCCTGTCCAGTCTCCCGCTGTGGGTAGGTGTGAGATCAGAGAAAGTAAACTAATTTAAATACCAGAGAATCAGACATCATGCTTTAAAAATTCATGTAATACATTCCCATCTCAAGTGGAAATGACTTTGGGATTATCCCAGTTGAGACTATATTCCCCTCCATTGGGAAGAATGATAAATAGTTAACTGTGTCCATCGAGGGTTAAGGCCTATCCTGTTCTCACTTAAATAAGGTGGGACAGAGATGCTTTAGATAGAAACCCTTACCCCTGGATTCCAGAACAGAGCCTGGGCCACAGCACAAGCCAGCCTTGCAGGAAGCTGTAACACCAAATGAGTGAAATGGAGATTTGGCAAATTACATGGTCAGTTATGATTACAAGTAGAGATTGGGACTAGCCAGTGATTTTGTTAGTATGGAGAAGCCTCCAGGTAAGGAAGCTTTGTCCACCAAAGCAGGTCAGTACTTACTTGTTCAGTCCCTTCTCTGTAACTTAGTCAGTTGTCTAGAGGGTAGAGAGGTTACTTAACCTTTATTAACCGTAACCTTTGTTTGTGTCCAAGGACACAAAGCTATAATGTCAGGGTTTGGACCTTGATCTTCCTTGCTCTAACACCAGTTCTTTACCTACTATATCATTCTGCTTCTCAGTACAAATGATTAATCAGATCCATCTTTCCTCCAAATTTCCTCTCATATATATATCACCACTTTCTGATTCCCACCATCACCTTCTCTGCACTGCTTTAATTAAGTCAATCTTTTGCCCCAAAGTTTTCCATTCTCCCCTACTTACAAGAGAAAACTGAAATTCCTTAGCAGGAGCATTTGAAATCCTCTACAAGATAGTCCTTATCTACCATTCCAGCCTGTTCTGCCATTCCTTCCCTTTGCAGACCCTCCCTGCAAGCTAAAAATTTCCTCTTACTAACTTCAAATAAACAGCAAATTCTTGAATCAACTTGCATTTTTCTACCTCTGTGTTCTTCTTTTCTCACTTCCTGAAATGTCTGCCTTTCTTACCAAATTCCTCCCCTACTTCATCACGTTTTCTTTACATACTTTCCTGATGTTTCAAATAAATGTGATCTTCCCCACTTCTTAAAATCCAATAGTACTTTTTGTCTACATGATTTCACATAATACTTAGTATTTTCTGCTTTTCTTTCCAATATTTGTATTTATTTTACTAGTTTCAGATCTCAGGGTTGGGGGGGGGGGATGGCAAGGACTGTGACTTGTATATCCATGTATAGTCTATTCTAGGCACTCTAGTACCTAGAATAGAAAGTCACACACAATAGGTAGCCAATGAATATTTGTTGTTTGAATGAAAAAGTTTGAATTTCCCCCCAAATCCAATTTTGACCTGAATTGTTTAATTGAGCTCTCGGTGTCATTAGAATGCTACCATTTGGTAAATATCAATCAATTGACATTTAGTAAGGACCTACTATGTGTCAGGCACCATGTCAGCTGCTGGGGGATACAAAGACATAAACCAAACCCTTGCAGCCCTCGAGGAACTTACATTCTATTGTTACACATTACATATTTAGGTAACATATACACATACATATAGATACAATGGGAAAGTGGGGTTAGATCTGTGATTCATTGGTTTTGAGAACTCTCAACCAATGTAGATCAGCAACACAGTGTATAGAGAGAGCTGTTCAGGGTGCTGAAAAGTGAAATGATATGCTCATTGCCCATCAGCCAATATGAGTCAGATGCCTCTGACTCCAGTTCTCCCTGACACCGAGGCTAGCTCTCTATCCACCATGACATAATTCTATCTCACAGAATATTTACTTATACAAAATATCGGCCTCTGAGTCCAAATACAGGCCGGTTGGCCTTCAGTCCTTCATTCCATTCCTTCCAATTTCATTCAATTCATTCAATACTGATTAGGTCCTATTGTGTGGAGAGCAGAGTGTGACAGGACATGACCCCCTGTGTGCATCATAGAACTTACCATTTACTAGGAAGATATGCCATATATATGATAATCACAATACAAAATCTTATGTGATCAGGCAGTGAGGTGGCTAGTGGATAGAGTGATGGATCTGGAGTTAGAAAGACCTGAGTTCAAAGCCTGCCTCATATATTTACAGGCTGTGTGATTCTGGGGCAAGTCAATTAATTTCTGTCTGCCTCAGTTTTCTCATCTGTAAAATAGGGGCAGCTCGGTGGCACAGTCACCTGGAGTCAGGAGGACCTGAGTACTAGCAGTGTGACCCTGGACAAGTTACTTCACCTTATTTGCCTCAGTTTCTTCATCTGTAAAATGAGCTGGAGAAGGAAAGGGCAAACCACTCTAGTATCTTTGGCAAGAAAAACCCAAATGGAGCCATAGAATCAGACATGACTGAATAATACATGATCAGAACATTAGCAGTCCTAAATATAAGAACTGAAAGATTCCCCCAGGGGAAAAGTCTCTTGTAACTAGGGGGACCTAGGAAGACCAGGGGAAGGGTGTGTGATATTTATGTTTAATTGTAGAGATTGTATAGGAATTCAGCTGGAAAGGAGGGGGTGGGAGGACATTCCAGCTATACGGAAAGGTCTGAGCAATGATAAAGTCAGGAATGTGCAGGCTATGAGCAAAAGCAGAGGTTCTCAAAGTGTAGTCTTGGAAACCCCATCGAGTCCTGGAGAGCCTTTCAAGGGGGTCCTTGAAGTCAAAGCTACTTTCTTAATCATACTGAGGCATTTTGATTTCTAATATGATAAATATCAACCAATATAACCATGTAAACAAAAGTAGGGGTGGAAGATCCACAATAATTTTTAAGAGTACAAAAGAGGTCCTGAGAACAAAAAGCTTGGGAACCACTGGTCTAAAGAATGTTCCAGTTTGGCAATAATGTAGTCATTCATTCATTCACAAATGAATCTATTAATTCATTAACTTGAGAATATCTCCTACGTCAGTCCAGTCACACAAGAACATAAATATGAGATCATAGATGTCCTTGAAATTTAATAGGATAGGTCTCATGGCTATGTTACAGCAATGGAAGGTTATGCTGATACTTTGTTGTTGTTGTTCAGTCATATCCAACTTTTCATGATCCGGTGGACCATACTGTTCATGGGATTTTCTTGACAAAGATACTGGAGTGGTTTACCATTTCCTTCCCCAGTGGATTAAAACAAGCAGAGGTTAAGTGAGTTGCTCAGGGTCAAACAGCTGGTAAGTGTCTGAGGCTGGATTTGAATTCAGGTCTTCCTGACTCCAGGTCCTGTGCTTTATCCACAGAGCCACCTAGCTACCTTTGCTGGATCCTTACAACACTTAAAAACAATAGGCCTAGTCGAAGGTGAGAAGCAGCACCGTATAGAATTCTACAAACCTGAAAATAGAAGCAAGGAAAGAGCATTTGGGGGAGGATAAGAGAGAGAAATAGAAAAAAAGAGTATTCTGTGGGAGTTGCTTTCCTAATATAAATTACAAAACTTAGAGAAAGGCAAGCTATATACTGATGAGGAACTCAAGTTTTCTGGCATCTCTAAGAAGTCCAATTCTGCTAAAAGCAGTCCATCTGACTAATTCTTGGCTTGCCCAGCTCACAGTTTAATACTAACAGGAGAGGAAGCAACAAGGGGACTGCTTTTCTGGGCTTAATTCTAATGAACAAAGGAAAATAGGTTAGCAATGTAAAAATGACAGGAACCATGGGAGAAAGATGTTTGCTTCATCCTTGATCTTCTGGTAGCAAAGAACAGGAAAAATGAACATAAAAATGTATCCTAGGCTTGGAAAATCTATATTTTGAAGCTTCAGAGAAAAGATAGTTATACTCCCATTGCTGGGATTTTATTCCCTATTGAGGAACAATTCCAATAAAAATAAATAAATCTTAGTGCATAATCACAAATAATCATAATGAGAAAAAAAGAGGAAGTCTCTAGAAACCCAATGTGGCTACACCAAGAGTTCTCTGATGAGCTTCTCTTTACAGAGATTATTTACAAGAGAGACAATGACATGTAAGAATGAATGCAGGTGAAAGAATGGCACCATCTCATAAAAATACTTTGAGGGAAGTTAAAGCCCCAGATGTACTGAGACTTGTGCAAGGTGCCAAAAGGGGTCATTTGTGTATGCTCAAGGCAAGAAGCAAAAGGAAGGCATGAGAACTACTGCTTTAGAAAGACATTGACTGGCAACAGAGAGAAGGCAGAGCTCAGCTCCTACTGACTGCCTTCTTTTTCAGCAAGGAGAGTAGTCATAAAACTAGGAAGTGCAAGAAAAATTGGCTTAGAAGGGAATTGAAATTCAGGAGAAGTGAGAAGATAGTATATACATACCCAGCCACTTTCATTATATTCCAACTTCCAGGCACAAACAAATTATTTCCCAGGATCATGAAAGTACTTGAAAATATTATCACAGTATTCATGTCAATAAACATTTTAGAAGCACTTACTGTATGCCATGCTAGTGGTATACCACTGCAAGTCAACAGTTTTTAAAGAATAATGGAAAACAGAAGAGATGCCAGTATTCAAGAGAGGAACAGCTGTGCTGATTTTTCAAAAGAAGGAAAAGAGAGACCTGGAAACCACAGACTGATCAACTTTATGCCAATCCCTGGAAAAATTCTGAATTAATTGTCTTGTGGGCATTTAGACAAATACTTCAGTTGGTTACTAAGAGTAAGCATGGTTTGACCAAAAATTGCTCATTGAAAACTAACATCATTTCCTTTTTTATAAGGATATTTTTCTGATCAACTAAGAAAATGCCATAAACTTGGAAGTTGTTTAATTTAGCTTTATTTTGCTTAAACTTCATAGAGATTTTTTCTTTCTTTTTTTTTTTTGCATTTATATCCCCAGTGCTTAGCACAGTGCTTGGCACATAGTAGGTGCTTAATAAATATTTATTGACTATTGGCTTTTGACAGTGTCCTTGATATCCTCAGGGTGAATGGTGAAATGCGGGTGAAATAAGAGTGCTCCTAGGGAGATCCAGAGCTGACTGAATAACGTTACCTAGGGTGTTGATTTGATGACTCTATGCTAACCTAGAAAGAGCCCTCTTATGAATTATTGTAAGTCTCTTTACTAACCCCATCCTGATCCACATTTTTTTATTTATGACTCCGAAGAAGACCTAGATGGAGCAATGATCAGATGCAAAGATGGCATAAAACTGAGCGAGGAAGCAGACACCAGAAATGACATGATTAAGTTTCCTGAATATCTTGACAAGGTAGAATGTAGCATGGAAACTAACTAGCTAAAACTTAGCTAAAAAGCAATCAATGTAAAGTCCTCTATGTAAGATTTGTTTTAAAAAAATCAACTGCATCAGTCAGTACTTCTGGAGTTAATTTTCCTATGGTTTGACTATTCCTGAAATTCGGGTACGTTGACTCCAAGTACAAGTAAAAAGTCAGGCACTGGAGGTTGGAGTGTCTAGCTATAGGACAAAAGAAGCTATATTGTAACCCAAGGATTGGCAGGCAGATGAAAGTATGTAAAAATAGATTCATCTTTATTATCTCAGATACTCAAATGAATATGTGACCTTGTCAATGGGGTTGTTCCTTCCAGACACACAGATCATAACCCCTCCATGAATGCCCACCCCATGAGACCCTTTTTTCCTTGCCTTTTCATAAATTTGCCACATAGGAGCCACACAAATACCTCCCCCTCCACCCTTCTCTTGACATTGAGAGATACACCAATAGTGACCACAAGCTGCCCACTGATTATCGTTCACTCTTGCCACGTGAGCAATCCACCTTCTTCCTTGCCCCTACATTTCTCCGTTGATATCATTTACTTCTGCTTTGTGATTCCTTCTTGGTGATATTCCTCAGCCTGCCCATGCCCCTGCTCCCCGTTTCCCCCCAGTTGCCCCTCAATTTCAGTTCTATGCAGAATGTTTTGGTAGATGTTCTATGGCTCATAGCCAAACGATAATCCTGAAAGAGTGTTGATGTTAAGAAGATGGCCCTTAAGGTAGAAGTCTGGAATCATTAAAAAAAAAAACTTGGAATATATAGGTTCTTTTCCTTTTTCCCTAATTATCTTTGGAAATAGATGAATGAGTCATTTTAACTTTTTATAAATACCCAAATTGACTATAAAGGACATATGAAGTAAAACACTATTTGCATCCAGAGAGAGAACTGACAAGTAAAAGTATTTATAGAATAATTTTACATAAATATACCTGTTTATGTCTAGTCTAGTAGTAGCCATTTCTAGAGTGGGGCAGGGAAGAAAAAAAGGAAAAAATTAATATGATAACTTTATTATATATATAAAAGGAATAGCTAGTAGTACATAATAGATTTGCCGTTTCATTTTTTTATTATGCTATGTTATGGAGAGGCTTGTTTTATTCCATAAATTAAAAATAAAATACATAAATGTGAAAAAAGAGACTGGGAGATTTCCCAAAGAGACCTTGATTGCAGCAGTTAAAACTCTTGTAAACTTTAAATAAATACAATACTCAAGAGGATCTGCTCCTTGGAATAGACTTAATAAAATGACTTTGTAAACCTAGAATACCCACAAGTTATATTTTTCTTATTTGACTTTTTAAGGTTTTAGTCTTAAGCGGTCTTCTCCTTTGAACTATAGAACTTCAAAAGCTTTCCCCTTCCTCATATTCAGTTGGTTATCATCATCATCATCAAAACTGTTCTGACAACTCAGAAGTCAGCTCTTAATTTTGACTTACTCTTGTTTAGGAAAATCAAGCTGTCAGCTACCCTGGGAAGCAGGTTATATTCTGAGGCAGGAGAGGGTTATTTAAGGCTTATAGAACAGGAGATGGTCACATTGCTAAGATCACCTTCACAATGACAATGTGACAAGGCCCTAACGTTCTTCCTCCTGCCATCATCCCATTGGGGCTGGCATTTCTCCAGCTCTGGTCCTTAGCAACCACTTCTCGCAGATCCCCAAGGCACTACCTTTTGAATCTGATGGTTGATACCTTTCTATCGTGAGAATACACCAATGTGCATCATATTTGAAAAGTTCTAGTCTGTACCATGTCTCTAGTTCTGTAACTTGCCCATGACTTGTGGGAGGGGAAGGACAGGTTTGGATGAGGAGGAAACAGGTTGTCCACCCTGATATACTTCTGATGGAGAGGGATTGCTTCATTTTTGTCTCTGTATCCCAAGACTAATACAGTGCCCGACACATAGTAGGTACTTCATAAATGCTTGTTGCCCACTTGCTTGGTCAAAACTAAATTAATCCTGTACCATGGGATCATCTTTTGGGAGCAGCAAACAAAGGAGAAAGTGAAACTTCTGATTCAACTGGCTGACAGCTTTGTTGAAAAGGGCCACATCCATGCCACTGAGATCAGGAAGTGGGTGACTACAGTAGACAAGCACTATCGGGACTTCTCCCTGAGGATGGGGAAGTACCGCTACTCACTGGAGAAAGCCCTGGGAGTCAACACTGAGGTAGGTGCACAGGGGCTGAATCATCCTTTCCCCTCCCTCTCCATCACTTTCAGTCCTGTCAGTCACTTGTACTACAACAGAATACAAACTATGTTCATGTTGTACTTGGCACCCAAAGGTGAGTTTTCTGACAATCCAGAGCACATTCACAGTGAGTTTTGTAGTAGACAGGATGGATTACATTGAGCCAGACCTACTAATGCATTTGCATAATGGCTGGCCAGGGTTATTGGTGCTTTTTGTGGCTATAGAACAGAACTTTTCTCTGAGCTAAGTTAATTGGTCCCCGTAGGGAATTGGACTTACAATTTTGGTCTCATTAACACGTTACTGTATTCAACTGCTCTAACTGGCAAATTGCTATGGCTCCTGCTGTGGCGGGGGTTGCTCTTGTCAGATGCTATTTGTGTGAGAGTCCTAGAGACTGAAAGTTTAGTTGTTGAAGATATAGGACGTAGTTTATGGGAATTTTAGAAGAGCTATTTGGGAAATGGGAAGATAAAGATGATTCGTATACCATTATTTTAGGCAAGAGACTCATGGAACCAAATTAGGTCTAGAAGCTATAGTTGGGCTAAGTATGGTGGTGCATACTTGTAATCTCTACTGCAGAGGTGGCCGAAGATGGTGGATCACTGGAGCTTGGGGGTTCTGAGCTGTAGTGGATTGAGCCATTGGGTGTCTGCACTAAGTCCAGCATCAATAGGGGGAGCCCCTGGAAAGGGGGGACATAAGTCTACCTAAGGAGGGGTGAACCAACCCAAATCAGAAATGGAGCAGGTCAAAGCTTTCATTCTAATCAGTAGTGGGATTGGGCCTAGGAGTGACCATTGCATTTCCAGCCTGAGCAATATAGTGGAAGGAAGGAAGGAAGGAAGGAAGGAAGGAAGGAAGGAAGGAAGGAAGGAAGGAAGGAAGGAAGGAAGGAAGGAAGGAAGGAAGGAAGGAAGGAAGGAAGGAAGGAAGGAAGGAAGAAAAAAGAAAGGAAGGAAGGGAGGAAGAAAAAAGAAAGGAAGGAAGGGAGGGAGGAGGAAAGGGAAGGAAGGGAGGGAGGAGGAAAGGGAAGGAAGGGAAGGAAGGAGGAAAAGAAAAAAGAGGAGAAGTAGCTATAGGTAATCCAGTAAGCATTGTTGGAGTGGTCGTTGTGATAACTGTTCCATTCAAACAGATCCTCAGCATCATTTCTTACACCAACCCCACTATAAATTCCAGCCTCCTGCAGGAGTAACGTAATAAATAGGAACATAGTGGTTTAGGAGTGAGCAGAGAGATGTGCAGCCCCTTTTCTTCCCTGTCCAGAGTGAGCATCATGTGACTGAAGATGCTAACCTTCCTCCCATCTCTTCTTAGTATCACATATTGTCTCAAAACAAAAGATGTAGGCATCAGCTTTCGATAGAGACAGAGCCCCTAATGCATGGGAAAGCAAGACGAAAAAAATGATGAATAAATAAAGCCAGGGGCTTATAAAGGCAGGATCTCGAGAGCAGAAGACATGGAAATAAATTTCAAAAATGCAGATCTGTCAGCCAGTCATGAGTCTTTGTCACATTTTACTTTCATTTAATTTTAATTTGGTAGTCAAACAAGTCAGCTTAGTTCTCTCATGAGGAATTCTTACAAAAATTAGCCAGAGAAATCAGGGAAATCAAATCTGCTAAAAAGTTTGTAGATCACTTGTATATTCCATTTATCCAGACTCCTTCTGACATTTCTAAGATGAATGACAGATTGGATTATCTATAATTAGGGAGTGGAGCCACCCAATTTCTTCTTATTTTACAGGTTAAGCCTATAATAGGGTGTATTTGAGCTCTTCTCTAAGAATCTCCCTCGTTTGATTACAGAATTTGGCTAGAACTATAGGAAAAGAGTTAAGGGAGGATGAGTATTAGATGGACACTGAGACCTCACTTCACACTGAACAATGTTAAGTGAGGTCAGTTCACCCCCTGACCCAGAGCCAAAGACCAAATGCTAGCTAAAGTGTCTGTATCAGGTAAGAAAAAATTAATATACCCATTAATTGCTTCTTTTTAGCCTTCTGTTCCCAAGGATAAGTATTTATTTATATTTAAGCTTTGCATTGATTACTTCCCCAGGGACATGAGAGTGTATTTGCATTTCCACATGACTAAATTTCACAAACTTTTGTGTTTCATGATCAAGAGGCAGGCTCAACCAAGGTGTCCAGTGCTAATAGCTCTGAGCTTACTCAATCGACTATAGGACATACTTATCAGCCTTAAGAGACAGACATATAATTACTGAATTTGTTCATTTTTTCCTGCTGTGAGCATTCACCTGGGATGCAACTTTTTGTTATGTCAATTTCATGTAGAAAGAAAAGGATTTAAAAAAAACCCAACCTTCCCTTCCATAGGAGCATTTGTGGGTTTGTGGTTTTGATTCTGCTTCATCTTCTCATCTCCTTTCCCTGAAAGGACATCACTCTGGCTGTCTTTCCCTGGCCCACTCCCTTGTATCTTTTGACTGGCCTCTCCCTGAGATGTCCACACAGTGACCTTCAATCCTTCTTTCTATAGGATAACAAGGACCTGGAGCTGGACATCATCCCAGCAAGCCTCTCTGACCGAGAGGTCAAACTACGGGATGCCAACCACGAGGTCAACGAAGAGAAGCGGAAATCAGCTCGAAAGAAAGAGTATGTGCTCTCTGGGCAGCCCCAGCCCTGAAAAGCAGAGACCTCACAATAAGAAGTGTCCCTTTCCTTTATTCCCCATGTCCAGTCAGTCTCCAAGTTGGGACAAAGGATAGAGCACCGGACTTGGAGTCAGGAAGACCTGATTTTAGAGCATACCTCAGATATTTACTAGCTATGTGACCCTGGGCAAGTCACTTCACCTAGGTCTGTCTCAGTTTCCTTATATCAGTAAAAAGAAAAAGAGAGAGAGAGAGAGAGAGAGAGAGAGAGAGAGAGAGAGAGAGAGAGAGAGAGAGAGAGAGAGAGAGAGAGAGAGATTTGGACTTAATGGAAGGTCCCTTCCAGCTCTGATTGCACAATTCTATAAAATGTCTTTCATAGCTATCCATTCCTTTCCATTTCCACTGACATTCATTTATTCAACAAAAATTTATTTTGTTGTTTGCTTATTCTTTTAATATTTTTATTTTTAAAATATTTTATTGGTGTCTTTTATTTTTTAATCATCACAATTTTCCCTGGCATTCCTATACCTCCCCTTCCCAGATAACCATCTCATATAGCAAATGGTATTTTTGTAAAGACAAAAAAGAAAAAGAAAAATAAGAAAAAAATCATCACAATTGGTACATTGATGCAATGTGTAAATCATGTGGACCTCCCACATCCACACAGGAGTGAGATGAGGGTGTCCTCTCATATCTCTTCATTCAAATCATGCTTCAGTGAACATAGATTAAGCTTCACATTTATGTCCTTTCACCTCCTAGTAATGGTCCCATTTCATATTCCCCAATATTCTCATAACAACCCCAGGCAGATAGCATTCTTCTCATGGTCTATGTGTCATCTTTGCTGATGATTCCCAGAGCTCTCTCTCTACTACTGTCCTCACACCTGAGCTCCAGCCCAGGTCTCCATCTGCCTACAAGACATGAATCTATGGGTCATCAAACCCCATATTGTCACCTCAAACTCAATTTGCCTAAAACTCAATTTAACAACTTTCCTCCCCAGTCAGCCACCTTCTGAACTTCCTTTCTTCCAGGTCTCCCAGGCAAGCAGGCTTAAAGCCTTGCAGTCATATTTGATTTATCCCTTCCCTTCCTTAATTATAGCCAGTCCACCATCAAGTTTTGACAATCCTTCCTCTAAAACGTCTCTTGTCCATTCCCACTGCCATTTATTCATTCAGCAAACATTTATTAAACCCCTACTGTGTGCCAGGCATTATTCTAGGTATTGAGGATACAAAGCAAAAAAAAAAAAAATAATAATAATAATAATAATCCCCTCCCTCACAGAGCTTATATTTTGCCAGAACGCCACCATTCTGAACTCCAGGCCCATATCACCTCATTCTTAAATTATTTTAGTCTCCTTCCAATGTTCTCTTTTTCTCCATTCTCTTCTGCACACTGCTGACAGATTCACCTTCTAAAAATAATGCTTTCATCATTTTATCCCCTTCCTGAAAATTTTCAGTGACTCCCCTTTCTATAGGATGATTCAAAAACTCCTTGGTCCGGCCTTCAGGGCTCTCCACATCCTAATTCTAACCTGCCTGTCTACCTAGTCTTATTCCCCGACTCCATCTGGGATGGACTTCTCATTGTCCTAGATATAGGCCTCATGCTGTTATCCAGGCTTAGGAGGTCTCCTTTTCTTTATGCAATTTAAATCCTACTCTCCTTTGAAGTTCAACCCACTTCCTTTGTGCAGCCATCTGGACGACACCAGATGACACTGATTACTCCATTCTCGGAAGTTTTGTAGCACTTACTGTCCATACCATTAACCTGGTACTTAGTGCCTCATATTGCTGTTAGGAAGGGGATAAGGACAATTAGGTAGTCCAGTGGATAGAGCACTAGGCCTGAAGTCAGGAAGGTCAGGGTTCAGTCCCAGACTCAAACACTTCCTACCTCCTGGGCAAGTCACTTAAGCTTTCTGCCTTAGTTTCCTCTACTGTAAAATGGAGAAAATAACAGCACCTACCCCAAAGGTTTGTTGTCAGGATCAAATGAGATAATATTTGTAAATCCCTTAATACAGTGCCTGGCACACTGAAGGTACTTAAATGTTTGTTCCCTTTCCCCTTTCCTATCTTGTCTTTCTCTATCCCTCTGTAATTTTGTTGATATCAGGAACCTGAATGAGGAACTGTCTGAACCAGGGGTGGAGAACTTGTGGCCCTCTAGGTCCTCAGGTGTGGCTTTTAGATTGAGTCCAAGTTTTACAGAACAAATCCTTTTATTAAGGGGCACTGTTCTGTGAAGTTTGGATTCGGTCAAAGAGCTGCACTTGAGGACCTAGAGGGCCACATGCAGCCTCGAGGCTATAGGTTCCCCACCCCCAGACTACCAATGAAAATCATCCCTATCTCTGCAACTTACAGTCTTTTTTTTTAATTTTATTAATTTATTTTGATTTATCAACAATCACTTCCATATGCTTTTGAGTTGAAAATTTTTCTCCCCCTTCCCCCCTCACCCTCCCCAAGACCACACACAATCTGATATAGGCTTTACATTTACATTCCCATTAAACATATTTTCACATTAGTGAAGTTGTAAGTAAAAATTAAAACCAATAGGAGGAACCATCAGAAAGATGAAACAAAACCCAACAGAAGGTAAAAATAAGTGATAGGGATTCGACTTCCATAGTTCTTTCTTTGGATGTGGACAGCATTTTCCATCACAAGGTCTCTGGAGATGTCTTAGATCCTTGTAATGCTGAGAAGGGTTCAGTATAACCATATTAGTCATCGAATAACGTGGCTGTTATTGTGTACAAAGTCCTCTTGGTTCTGCTCACTTCACTCAGCATCAGACCATAGAAGTCTTTCCAGGTCTTTCTGAAGTCAGCCTGTTCATCATTTCTTATAGCACAATAGTATTCCATTACATTCATATACCACAACTTGCTCAGCCATTCCCCAACTGATGGGCATCCTCTCAATTTCCAATTCTTAGCCACCACAAAAAGAGCTGCTATGAATATTTTTGTCCATGTGGGTCCTTTTCCCATTTGTTTGATCTCTTTGGGATATAGCCCTAGAAGTGCTATTGCTGGATCAAAGGGTATGCACATTTTTGTAGCCCTTTGGGCATAGTTCCAAATTGTTCTCCAAAATGGTTGGATCATTTCACAACTCCACCAACAATGTATTAGTGTTCCAATTTTCCCACATCTTCTCCAACAAATATCATTTTCCTGTTTTGTCATGTTGGCCAATCTGATAAGTGTGATGTGGTACCTCAGAGTTGTTTTGATTTGCATTTCTCTAATCAATAATGATTTAGAGCATTTTTTCATATGACTATAGATGGCTTTAATTTCTTCATCTGAGAACTGTCTGTTCATATCCTTTGACCATTTATCAATTGGGGAATGGCTTGTGTGCAACTTAAAGTCTTGCTGCCCTAATACAGATAAAAAAATAACCCCGTGGTGACATTGCTAATGGGTGCTCTCTCTGCTGATGCAGGTTATGAGTCCTGTCTGGTTTAGCCTCATAGCTCTGGAGCTGGAAGAGATCTTAAAGATTGTCTGGGTTGTCTGGGATCACACAGCCAGTGTATGTCAGAGAGAGGGCTTGAGCTCAGGTCCTCCTGGTTCTAAAGCTGGCTCTCTATCCTCTCCCACACTGCCTGTCTTGTATTGTTATTAAAACATTTAAATCCAATTCACCAAATATTTACTAAGCATGTGGGATGAGCAAGGTGCTCTGCTTGGTGCTGGAGGAAGAAAGTTGAGAAAATGGAAGGCCTCCACCCTCAAGTTTATAATAGAGGGCTGGTGGGGAAGTGTATAACCTGTTACATAAACCAGTCTAATTTAAGGTAGAGTGTGATGGAAGTGAATGAGAGATCCAGACAAAGCATTCTAGGAAAACCTCAGGAGAAGCAAGGTGGCTGCTCCTCAACAAGATTATAAGCCACCTTCCTGTCTCAGCAGGGAGGGGGGAGGGGGGAGAGGGATAGAATTTGGAATTTAGAACTTAAAAGAAGTGTTAAAATTGTTTTTACATGTAATTGGGGAAAAAAGAAAATATTATTTTAAATAAATAAATAGCACCCCCAAAAAGATTATAAGCAACTTGAAGGTGAAGATTATGCTTCAGCTTTAGTTTGTGTTGTTCATAACCCCTGGCCCAGTGATTAAGATAAAGTAGCTGCTCAATGAATACATATGGATTTGAGTTAATTGGGAAAATCAAGATCTTGTCCAAGATCATGAAATAGGTCAGGGATAGAACCAGGACTAGATTCCAGTCCTACACACTCCAAGTAGATCATGGAGCATTTCAGAAAGGCAAGGGAAGAACTCATCCTCTCCCTAATCATCATCATCATCATCATCATCATCATCACATTTTAGATTTCCATAGGACTTTATCATTTACAAATAATTCCCATTTGTTTTCTCATTCAGTCTCCCAGTGAGATAGTCTAGGCTGTTATAGTATCCCCATAATGCAGACGGAGAGACTGATAATCAGAACAGTTAAGGGTTTTGTATAGGGTCATATAGCTAGTAAGTGGGAGAGCCAGGGCTGGAATCTAGATTTGTTTGAGAAGCAACATGTAATTGTGGCTACAGTGCTGGACCTGGAGTCAGAAAGACCGGGTTCAAATCTGTGACCTTGGCAAGTCACTAGTTTCCTCCTCTGTAAAATGAAGTATTGTGCAAAGTGGTTTCTAAGATCCCTCTCAAGCTCTGTATTTCTGATTCTGTGATCTGAATCCCAATCCAGTGTTCATTCCTGGTTGCCAGGTTACTCTCTACCTTCTCAGCAGTGGGACCTTGGAAAGGAAGGGAAGGTACATAATGATAGGCTGGTTCCAGCAGGAAGGAAAACTCCCTTCCATCCAGGCAAATGCATAATTGTGCCCAGGAATAGATACAATGGGGTATGTTTTAATGAAGAAGATGTCATCATGGGATTAGACTGTGAGGCTGCCACTGAGACCTATGGAGTATTGCAACAGCTTAGGAGGAAAGGAGGTTTTGAGGAGTGCAGTCAAAGGCAGACAAAGGCGGTCAAAGGGGAAGCTTGGAGCTGTCAAGGGGTTTCAGGCATTCTCCTTAGTGTTACTAGGCAGATAGGGGAGGGCAGGAATGGTGGCAGGACTCCATCTCGTCTTCTACTTAATAGATCAGCACCAGAAAGGACTCTAAATGCAGAAAAGGAAAAAAGCACATTTTCCCCACCTCCATTTTATCCTCCCTGTCCTCCAGCACCTCATTGTGTCGTGGTGGGGAACCCTGGATTCCAAAAGGTCATAACAATAGAGGAAGGTTCTTTCAAGCCCTGCCAAATCAGAAGGGTTTCTGTTATGGTCCCGGGGATGAAACATCATCCTAGGACCATCCTAGCTCAGTTCAGAGAAGCTGATCACCAGGTTAGTCACTGGGTGATGCATCCATTATTCACAGCATCTTGTGAAGACCTCCTCATCAAGAAGCATGTAGTGGAATCTGTGCTAAAATTGGAAACATAGGACCTGGGTTCAAATCCCAACTCTGCCACTTATTATATGACAAGGTCTGCAGTCACGGAACTAGTTAATGATAGCACTGGGTCTAAGACCTAGACCTTTTTTGCCTCCCAGTCCAGGGCAATTTATGGCTATATCATTCTGTGACTCTGAGTTTTGAGCCAAGTTTTAAGTAGGAGAATGAATATTGATGGAGAGGACCAAGGAAGATAATCAAAAAATGGTGTCATTGCATTCGTGTGTATGGATGACTTACTGGAAGACCGTATGTTTTTTCTTCCAGGTTCATCATGGCAGAACTCCTCCAGACAGAAAAGGCATATGTAAGAGATTTACATGAGTGCTTAGAGGTAAGTCTGAGTGACTTGCTTAGTGAGGAAGTACTTACTGTAAGTGACTTCCAGCCTTGTCAGAAAGATGGCATCCTTGACAGTGGTCCAGCATTTTAGAAAGTGCAGAACTCAAGAGGGAAGCAGAGAATAAAAAATATATATCTCAAGGAAGATACTCCTAGGGCCAGAAGAATCATATGAGATCATAAAGTTCTTTGATAAGAGAAATTCAAAAATTGCTCACAGATTGAGTCTATACCTGTCAAGTAAAGTGGAAAATTAAAGTAATTATCTAGATAATTCATGTTTCAAAACAAAACACTTATCTCCCACTGGTCATTTAGTAATCAAGTTAACATGGGTTGGTGAGGGGGTGGAGTGTGTTTCTTCTGGAATCTCACTTCATTTCACCTGAGATAGTTTGGGATGATTTAGCATATTCAGCTTTGATTTTCTTCCCACTTTGTTTACTCTCTTATCTGTGTACTTAATTTTACATTTCCCAGTCTGGGCCTTGAGCCAGAAAGTTGGAGGGCCTGTCTGTTCTTGTTTGCATTTTCACATGGCTGTACCAGTTTTGAATCCTGTTGGTGTCTTCCAGACATACCTGTGGGAAATGACAAGTGGCGTGGAGGAGATCCCCCCGGGGATTCTTAACAAAGAACACATCATCTTTGGCAACATCCAGGAGATCTACGATTTTCATAACAAGTAGGTTGGTGGAGGATTTCAGGGGAGCTCACTGGGAGCATTGATCATAGAGCTGGAAGGGAACTCAGAAGCCATATAGTCCAACCTCCCCATTTTACAGATGAGGAAACTGAGGCATGTGGACATTAAGTGAGTTGGCCAAGATCATACATAGAGTAAGTATCACAGACAGGAAAGGTGCACAGGTCCTTTGCCTCCAGAACCAATGCTGTTTCTACTGTTCAATAGAGGTCCCCAACTAGCAGAATCTAGTAGATCTCTTCAGAATCTGATATTGGAAAAGACTTGAGATATCACATCATCCAGAACATACTTGAAGTAGGAATCCCTTTTATAAGATACCAAACAAGTGATTATCTAACCTTAGCTTAAAGATATCTAGTGATAGAGAACAAATAACCTCTTGGAAGTAGCCCATTTCCACTTTTCTCAAGGTCCCTAAGGAAATTAGTCAATTATCCAGTCTTTACTAAGGGACTATGGTGTACCCAGCCTGAAAGTACTATAAGCTAGATATCAGGAGAAGACTGGTAGAGACTCTGTCCATAAGATAGGGTTTAACTGAGGAGACAAGATCAGCAAATTGCTTTACAGGCTAGAGCTCCAAGGCATTTGTTGCCACCATGCCTCCTACTCATCACACACCCTTCTCTAAAATCTGCCAGGATCTTCAATAGATGAGGAGAACTTAACTGTCAAAAGTGTCCCCTTCTCATGCCCCTACTCAGTTATTTCAATATCAGCATCAAGCAAACACACTGTAAACTCAAGGCTTTGGGCAACAAAAGATAGATCTTCCTATCAAAAATTTCTGAAGTTATCTGCGGGGGATTCTCTCCTTGTACCCTAATTTGATTAAGAAGATCCTGTGTAGCCGAGGGAAAAGGGTAGTAACCCAATTTCTGCAGCCCAAATATCTCCTCCTTCATTCTCCAAAATGCACCCAGTCAACTAAGGTTAAGGCAGTAGTTACCACGTATCTTCTAAAAAGCTAATATTGCCCTCTAAGTTTCTGAAAGTCAAAAGAAGTATTTCTAAGGAGCATAAGATACTTAACTGTGAAACAGACACCCTCTTTATTGATGGAGAGAACAAATATTCTTAGTTATATGGAAATATATACAGGAGAACAAATATACATAGTTACATGGAAAACCCACAGAACTTGAAAAAACACAAAAGGGCTAAATTTTGATTGTTACTGTTCTCTCCTGGAAAGCCCAGAGATCCAGTTTTAGTGCTATTAGGATATGACTTAGAGTGAGCCCTAGGATCCCAGTCTTGGCTGGTAATTATGGTTCCAGAACTGGAAAGAGGGGAAGGGAAGGATCCACGCAAACCAGAAAAGAAGATAGCCAGAGAACAGAGCATGGCAGAAACCTATCTGACATGGTGAGCCCAATCAGACCAGTAGGACCCCTGAGCAGAAGTTCTATGTATGAAAGGAAGGGAGAATGCCCAGTGTCTCCCAAATTACTCATTATCAAAAAAGCAAAATTTTCCAGGTGAATTATGAATAAAGTCATAGTTCCCCATTGAGATAAAATGGTCCTTGGCCAATTCTATCAAAACCATTCAGCCATTTTTTTTAAGTCTTTAGACAAGTAAAGTCACATCAGTTTCTTTCTCCCTCCAAGACTGAAACCTCCATGACTGGGTGAGGGAGGAGGACTGAAGAAAATTTCTGCCTTGTGAGGTCTCTCTGGAATAGTTGACCTCAAACACCCAAAACTTCTCATCTGCCTTTTAAAACCCACCCACATAATTCCAAGCTGGAAATCAGGAACTGCTTGAAGAAAACCAATTCACCTGCCAGTCCAAATGATCTAGCCTGCACTTCATGGAGGAGGCTAAGACTAGAAGCCAAGTACTTTGCTAATTTGCCCATTTGTTTAAAGAAATTTTCTACCACTACCTGTATATAGGTGCTGAAAACAGCATTATACATAGGTTGCAAATGAGTCCTAATCATTTTAAATGGTGCTGTAGCTACCATATTGAAAAGTGGTTATCAAAAATGACATTTTGCCTCTCTCACAAGAATCTGCCCTCAAAAGCAATAGGAAGTTTGTCAAGGAATTCAATAGGAAAACTGTCAAGCATCAAAATTTCTATGAAAATGAAAAATTCAGCATGCAAAAACAAAGTTTCTCATTTTGGTAGAAAGGCTTAAATAAAATGATCCTAAGACTTTACAGTCACCTCCATCACCATTTTTTCTGAGTATAACTCAAGTGTGTCATTCTTTTATCAAGAAGAGCATCAGTGAAAGAGACTGAGTTTTAGTATTAAACACAAGAAGATCAGTCCTTTTTTCCTTTTCACATTTTGTTCACTGCTTTTAACTCCACGTGTGGCCCTTGGAAAGTCATTTTGCCTTACTGGGGACTCAGTTTCATCATCTGTAAAATAGAGTTGGGCTCATGATCTCAAAAGTCCCTTTCAGGATCTTATAACCTGGTAATCAAATTCAAGAACATATGTAGAATAAATTAATGAATAAAAGACATTTAGTAAACACTTAATATGGGCCAAACACTATGCTAAACACTGGGGTTATAAATAAGCAAGGAAGACAGTCCTGCCCTCAAGGAGCTTCTATTCTACTGGAGAAAAGCCATAAAGAGAGAGAACTACAAAGGGAGAGAGGTAAATGTGTATGGTGGCATGGTTTGGAAATCATCTGAAAGTGATGTGGAAGCCCAGATTTAGGTTGCTATTGCTCAGTTGTCCAGGCACATCCCACTCTACATGACCACGTGGACATTGTCCATGGGGTTTTCTTGGCAAAGATCCTGCAGTGGTTTGCCGTTTCCTTCTCCAGTGTGTCCACATTTTACGCATAAGGACCTGAGTCAAATAGAGGTTAAGTGACTTGACCAGGGTCACACAGCTGGTGAGTGTCTGAGGCTGGATTTCAACTCAGATCTTCTTGACTTTAGGCCTGGTGCTCTATCCACTGGGCCACCTAGCTGTCCCTGGATTGGGGTAAGACAAGGCAAAAATCTCACCTATTGGAGCCCAGAGTCTCAGGAGTGGAGTCTAGGTTCTGGTGGGAGGAGTTGCCGAGGATGGCCAGAATGTAGGAGGCGTGGTTTGGAAATAGGGAAGTGACAAAGAAGAGTGTATCATTAGCATCTCCTATGTCCTCTTTCCATAATATCCAACAAGTGAATTCTATCTGGTCTCTTAAACATGGTATCCCCATTAGGCCCAAGTTAAATTTTAGGAAAGTGTTTTCACAGTATAGCTTATATTACACATGTCATACTTTCAGAAGTATATAATGTTGGTTAAGGACCTGCATGCACCCAAAATATTCTTTATTTTTACTAAATTTGAATGCTAGCAATTGCTGGCAACCAATTTTTAGCCTGAAATGTTTGAAAACACGGAGGAAATGAGTCAGTCTGGACAGTGTCATCTTTCCAGAGCCATCAGGTGTCAGATCTGGGAGAGACTTAAGAAATCATCTGGTCCAATCCCTTATAGAGGAGGAAACAGACCCAGGGAAATAACATGGCTTGCCAGAGATCATGTAGGAACTAAGTGGCAGAGTCGGAAGTCAAGTCTGAAGCCCCTACTATGTGCAGTGCACTGTGCTAAGTGCTGGGAATACAGAAGAAAGGCAAAATCAGTCCCTCCCCCCAAGGAACTCAGTTTAATGGGAGAGACAGCATGAGAGGCCGAATGAGGATATACCAGCAAACTCTGTCCAGGATGAACTGAAGATAATCACAGAGAGAAGGTGCTAGCATTAACTCCAATCCTAGTACTGTTTCCAAACCCTCTCCTCTGAGTTGTCAATATTGTTGTGATTTTGAATTAAGCCTGATTAATGTATGACGTTGGCCACCAACTGCAGAATGCGTCCACCTATCTTTTCCATAACCACTTCCTGGTCCCCAACCTTTAGAGCAATGACTTTTGATGGATTGAAGGAGCATCTGTGACAGTCCTTTCGGTGTTAGGATAAAAGGAAGTCCAGGAGCTAATGGGCTTCCAGATCTAGAATTCGCGATTTTATGTAGTCAAACTGGAACCTTTCCCCCTCAGAGAGGAGACCATGGGCCATCCATCCCTCGGGAGCCCCAGGCTCTCTAAAAGGACTAAATCTGAGTAACCTTCACTGTAGTCCTAAGAATACACCTACTGATATCATATCCAGGCATTTATTTGCCTGAGGTGTTGCCAACTGCTGGTCTTGTCCTGTGGAGCTATTCACCCATTTGTAGCCCCAGAGCACAGAAACATATGTGCTTCTACTGTTCACCTCTGCATTCTTTCAGATATAACAGGGTCCAGCACAAAAAGGCAGACAGCAAAGTTTATCTTCATTGTCTCCAGCCTGTTCTTCCTTTGCCGTTTGGCTTGCTAATTTGGTAGCAGCCCTCCCCTGCCCTTGCTTCAGGCACCCAGTACTCTGCAACAAATCAGTACTCTGCAACAAATAGGTACCATGGCTTAGTGGATAGACAGTCAGTCTCTGAGCCAGGAAGACCTGAGTTCAAATTCTGCCTCAGATCCATACTGACTTTGTGACCACTGGGAAAGTCACAACCTCTCAGTGCTATAGAAGCATCTCTCTAAGGCTGTCTTGTCACTGGACCCAGATGGCTTGGGAGGAGAGGGTGAGGCTGGTGACTTCCCACAGCCCTGCCTCACTTAAATCCGATTCCCTTGTAAGTCAAGAGATCTCCTTCCTGACACCATTGGTCCTCTATGAGAACAAAGGGCAAACGATAACAAACAAGGCTATACATTTTAAAGAAGGCACTAACTTGTATTGGTGGAGGGAGTTCTCTATACAGATGAATCACAAACCCAGGGTCTATCCCTATCCCACCCACTTAAAACAAAAAAAAAGGATCTAGTAGAGCAGTAATTTATACTTGTGGATTGATTACTATCAGCTCTGTGGTGTAGTGGGTAAAGTACTGGACTTGGAATTGGGAAAATGTGAATTCAAATCATGCCTCAGTTTCCTCTTCTGTAAAATGGAGATAATAATCACACCTACCTACCTTACAGAGTTGTGAGGATCAAAGGAGATGGCATATGTGATGTGCTTTACAAACTTTAAAGCACTAGATAAATGCTAGCTATTATTATTCATTGTTATTAGTGGTATTAATAATAATGACAGTAACAATGACTGAGCCTGGAGTCAAAATGATCCAAGTTCAAATCCTGCCTCAGACATTTAATAGCTGTGTGATGATACAGGGGAAGTCACTTAACTGCTCTCTGCCTCAGTTTCCTCAATTGTAAAATGAGGGTAATAGCAGTACCTACCTCCCAGGTAGGTTGTGAGAATTAAATGAGCTATTTGTAAAATATTTAGCACAATGCCTGACATACAGTAAGCACTTAATAAATGCTTGTTTCCTTCTTTCTACTAATTCTTACTTAGAGCCCCTTTTCTTTAATTTTAGATTGAAAAACTTTGTTATAACACTACCCCCACTCAAAAAAAAGGAAGAAGAAATTCCAGGCATCAGTGGGCAAGTAGGCAAGATTCTATATTGTCACTAAGTCCTTGCAAAACCGCTAAAAGAAATGGCCCATCATCTTCCCCTGGGGGGGGAGAAAGATTTTTGGTTTGACCTGCATAAAAGTAGTCCTGCTCATACATGTTTACATCAGTTTCCCGCCATTCAAGCCTGCTTGCCAAGCAGCACAGTCACGATTGAATATGCAAATCACTAACTCCATTAAATTAACATGTACATTTGATTTCTTCTAACTCTAAACTCTGCACAAAGCCATTCAGTCTCAGTTTGGTATTGCATGGGTAGTGTAAGCCATCCACTTCTAACCTTAGCCAGTCTACAGGGAACACTGATTGAGGCACCCTTCACTAAATGGCGGGAGTTGAAGTTTATTTCTTATGCTTAGAGGTTAGGAATGAGCAGCACCAGTAAAGTGTGAGGCCCTCGTAGCAGATAGAGGTCCCTGAGCCTCTACTGATTCCACCCTGCCCAGCAGCCTGGGCGTGAAGGAGTCTGGTGTGAGCAGATGGGAGGGAGCCAGAGGGCACTGAGCCCTCTGGCTTTAAGCCTGGGGCATGCAGACTGGGGCCAAGCAGTTTTGAAGCTCTGCTTCCTGACTGAACAGAAATTCAAATGAATCATTGTGAGCTCCCTAAGTGACTGCTATGTGTTGGCAATCTCTGCTGAACACCCCCCACCAGCCTCCAGTCTCTTCAGTCTCTTTGGCCATTTAGTCAGTCTTAAGCATATTTTTTTATTCTACCAGAACTGGGCATTGAGGGAGAACAGTAAGGGAAAACAAAATGGGACCAGTCTGGTAGAGTTCCTTTTCTTCAAGTAGCTCCTTTAGACTCAAGCTGTCCGTGGTTTAAAGACCCAGCTCCACATTAGAGACACATCATCATCATCATCATCATCATGGCCACCATTTATGTAATATGTTAAGATCCACAAGTTGCTTTGCATTGTGTTATCTCATTTGAACCTCGTAACAACTCTGTGAGTTAGGTACTGTTATTATCCCCATTTTATGGATGGGGAAACTGAGGCTAAGATCAGGGTCACTCAATATCTGAGGCAGGATTTCTTTCTTTTCTTCTTTCTTTACTTCTTTCCTTCCATCTTTCTTTCTTTTTCTTTTGGCAGTCAGGGTTAAATGACTTGCCTAGAGTGCTAGTAAGTGTCTGAGATCAGATTTGCAACTCAGATCCTCCTGACTCCAGGGCTGATGCTCTATCCACTGTGCCACCTAGCTGCCCCCTAAAGCAGGATCTCAACTGTCTCTTAAGTTCACTGTACCACCTAGCTACGTCTGACAAGCATTTATTAAGTACCTGCTATGTGACAGGTACTTTGCTAGGTACTGGGGATAGAGAAACAAAACAAAACATGAAGCTCAGGTTTTAGTTCTGAGGCATGCAGTGGGAATGTGAGACATCTTCCTCTTCAGAGTATATAACAAGCCAGATCTTAAACTGTTGAAACAGCACTGATTCAGAGAACTGTGGAATTCTAGAAGGGAAGGAACTTTTGTTGTTGTTGAGTCATTTCAGTCGTGTCTGACTCTTTGTGACCCCACTTGGGGTTTTCTTGGCAAAGATACTGGAGCGGTTTGCCGCTTCCTTCTCCGGCTCATTTTACAGATGAGGAAACTGAGGCAAACAAGGTTAAGTAACATGCCCAAAGTCACACGGCTAGTAAATGTCTGAGGCCGGATTTGAACTCATGAAGATGAGTCTTCCTGATGCCAGTCCCAGAACTCTATCCACTGTACCACCTGGCTGTTCAAGGGAGTGGCCTTAGAGGTCATATAATCTAATCTTTCTCTCAAAGCAGAAATCCCTTCTATAATATCTCTGACAAAGCCATCCAACTTGAATTTGAATATCCCAAATTAGAAGACCATTCACTCCCAATCACCCTCTCCCAGATTCCTGCCTCACACAAGGCTGTCTATTCCATTGCTGCCAAAAGTTCTTCCTCCTTAACTTGAGCAGAAAACTGTGAGCCTTTAACCTTCACTCAATGATCCTAGTCCTACATTTAGGAGACACATGAAATATGTCTACAAACCTCTTCCATCTGATACTTTTTAAGGACTTGAAAATGCTAGTGTGCTCACACTAACTCTTCTCCACAATAAACAGCCCTGGTTCCTTCAAAAAAACACCATCTCTATATATGTCACTCTTCTAGTTTCCCCCTATTCAGACTCTAGTTTGTAAATGTCTACTTTGTAGTTTCAACAACGAAGCTTCAAAGTGAACTCCCAATATGGTCGTATTTCTTCTGACAAAGCTTATAAAACATTTGCATCAGACAGTGTCAAAGTAAGTTTCTTTGTCCGGGGCACTATGCAAGATTGGGAGGAAACACTCTCCTACTGCCAAAGTATTTGAATGAGATATTGTCTCATAGTTATTGGATATGTCAGTGACATCTCTTAAGTCTTAATAATTCTCTAAGAGCCTTATATATAACTGTCTGTTCTGGAAGGAAAAAAAATTATACTTACTCCTATCCTATGCTCAATTCATCTACTCTAGATATTAAGTATAATTTTTCATATAAATGAGATTCTTAAGAAGTAGACTAGAAAGTAGCTAGAAAAACTAAATTTAAATGTTCTACAATCTGCAATTAATCTCATGAACAAAGAGGTACTTCTATTCATACTTAACCACATTTGCCCAAAGAAGGCCAAGATGATATTGATCAGACTTACTTTTATTTTCAAATGAAGAAGTAAATTCTAATGTTACCAGTGATCCAAATTCAGAGTTAGAAGGTGATGATCACTTTGAATGATGGACCCAGGTCCCTGATCAGATATGAAGCCCGACCTCTAGGCATAAGCCAGAGTTGAATGAAAACTTAGGAATTTTCTAAATGATAATATAGAACTCAGAGTCACACCCCCTCGCCCCTTCTGAATGGTGCCCCAGGTTTGAGGTACATATTCTGTGGGTAAAACCATCAAAATCACAATTCACAAGCCCCAATGATTGTGGTCATTTTCCCAGCCACCCGAAGGACACAGTTCAAAGCAAAATATATTTAACAAAAATGGCAAGGCAAGATAAGGGACAGAAAAGAGTCCCCTTCCATATACACAAGGGAATTTTCTCCCACAGGTCACCACACCAATAATGGGGAGAGAGAGGGAAACATGGATGTTGGGGAACATGTGTTGAGTAACACATCTGGCCAGGTTATACACATCCTTCTATTGCTAGGGCAACTCATGGCTCTTAGGCTGCAGAATCACCCATGTCCCTTGATGAGCAGCTCTACTTCTTGCTGGCCCCAGGCTTTTCAGGCTTGTCTTCTGTCATGCTTTCAGTTAGAAAATTCCTTTCAATCTCCATCATGCCCAGGGTCATTAATTGGTATTCCTTCAAAATATCCAAGGGAGGGGCAGCTAGGTGGCACAGGGGATAGAGCAGTGGCCCTGGAGTCAGGAGGACCAGAGCTCAACTCCGCTCTGTAACCTCCTCTTTTGTCATACATGCCTGCTTTTGTTACACATTCCTGCCAGCAACAAAATCACTCATCTTTACACAAGAACTTGGTGTTAGACCTCGTGGGGATGCCTGATTTTTCATTTCACTGCAAGAGTCACTGTATTGGGGAGAATAGGGTGCTGTGAGGTTTGGATACAAAAGGGGGAACAGGTGATGCCTTGTACAGCCGATGAGAGGCTCATCGGGACCCACCTGCTGCGTTGCTAGGGCCGCAGGAACTGAGTTAGAAGTTCGTTATTTCAGCTGCAGCTACCCAGAATTTTTAAGTATGTTGACAGAAGGAACAGAACTTGTATATCATTTTTTCAGATTGACTTGTAAATGGTGATGAGTGGGGAAAAAAAAGCTGGAAAGAATGGGTGGTGAAAATAGGCAACAAGGCCCAGCTAAGCTAACAGCAGGGCCCAGGCGGGGTTGCCAACCTTTGGTTCTTTCTCTCCATGTGTCTTGGGTTCTACTGGTGGTTCCCTCATAGACAACAGCTGTGAAGAGCTTCACTTTGCAGTGGGGTTTTGACAGGAAGCTTCTAATTACCAATCAAAGGCACATGAGCAAACTAGCCCCCATCAGGAGCAAAGAGAGGAAGGTATTTATGAGGCTTCCTGGGGGACTCATGGGAACAGAAAAACAATACAGAATTGGGGAAGGAGGAAAACTAAAATCTGGTCAGCTGGATGGGGGAGAGCTTCCAAAGTAAGGCTAGCAATTGAAATCCAAGATAAATAAGAAGATAGTAAGAGAATACCTAGCAGTTGAGGTGATCAAGCCCAGGCGATCGAGCTATATCCTGGGGTGAGAGAACTACAGTACCAAAAACATCTGTCAGATGGGAATGCTGAGGCACTATTAGTGACATTCTGAAAGGTCCTGGAGAGTGGGAGAATGGCTGCAGGCCTGGAAAATGGCAAATGGTCTCATTTTCAAGAAAGGAAAGAAGGTGGGATTTTGATGTTGCATCTTGGTAAACTCCCAGAACATATTTGTGAGCATTTAGAAAGGAAAACATCAAACACTAAGAGCCAATGTGGCTTTATGAAGCATAGATGACCATTCTGGGGGTGGGTATTAGTCGAGGGAGCAACTACGTGGTACAGTGGGTAAAACATGGGGCCTGGAGTCAAGAGGACTCATCTTCCTTAGTTCAAATCTGGCCTCAGACACTTGTTAGCTGTGTGGCCCTGGGCAAGTCACTTAACCCTGTTTGTCTCAGTTTCCTCATCTGTAAAATGAGCTGGAGTAGGAACAGCAAACCACTCCACTATCTTTACCAAGGGGGTCTTGAAGAGTCAGACACAGGGTAGCTAGGTGGTACAGTGGAAAGAATATTAACCCTGGAGACAGGTGGACCTGAGTTCAAATCTGGCCTGAGACATTTGCTATCTTTGTGACTCTGGGCAAGTCACTTAATCGGATTGCCTCCTCCCCAAAAAAGAGTAGGACGTGACTGAAAAACAACTGGACAACAACAATAATATTAACTGAGGAAGGGATTCTTATTCAGGTAGAGGTTTGACTGGGTGGCCTCTGAAATTCAGATTACATATTTTGGCTAGTTTGGGAGGTTCATGGGTGATGACACCATGATTTGTGATGTTCTGGAGCCAACATTCAACACACCCCAGAATTAGAAGTATGGAACAATGATGACAACCTAGACCCACCTGATTATATTATCTGAGGAAATGCCATGTTTGGTACAAGCCAAAAAGGATCTTACTCCTAGTCTCTAATACCCAGAAAAGGAGTTCAGCAGCAAGCCCTGGGGTGTAACATTGAGAAGCACAAAAATAAATACCAGGGACTTGTTAAAAGTATATACTCTCCTCTACATGTGTTTTTGGGATAGCTTAACAAGTATGAAATGGCAAGGGAAGGCCCACCTTGTGGCAAACAGCAAATTTCATGCTGTTATATTTAATGTGTGTTTAGTTCTGTCACTGACATTAGTGAGGTAAAAACCGAAAATAGGACTGCCTGAGCTCATCATGAAACACTATTCCACTCAGACCTTTGTTTTATGGCCAAATTAAAGTTTCACAGTGAATTTCATGCACTGAAGTCTCCGTTTACATGGAGATTTTGATACTTGTCAACTTTCATAATGCATACATAAGCAAGAGTTAATGTCATAAAGAAATTTAGAGGCCATCCAATCCAATCTCCTTATTTTACAGATGAGGAAACTGAGGCCCAGAGAGTTTAAATGACCTCAAAGTTCACACAGCTAGAAGGTTTCAAACCCAGCTCTTTTAACTCCAAATTCAGTCTACTTTCTCCCAAAGCCCCTGCAAACAATTTTTTTGTTTTGGGATGGGTTTGGGGTCTTTTTGGCAATCCTTTTTTCAGCATGGTAGCCAAATTTAACTTGAAATGATCATTTCATTGTCCCTTAGAATGCTGTTCTCAGCACCTATATCAGGTTCCAATTCTTTTGGAATCATTTCCACTATTTGCTAAGGGGCAGCATGGGATAGTGGACAGAGAACTGGCCTTGTAGCCAGGAAGACCTGGATTCAAGTGCTACCTCTGACACGTATTGGCTCTGTGACCTTGGGCAAATAACTTGACTTCTCCAGTGCTCTAGGAAACTTCCTAAGGCAATAAATTGCAGAGAAGGTGCCAACCTGCATTGGTAGAGGGAGTTTCCTCTTTTGGAAGTTCTGCAAACAAATGAAATCACAGGTCTGGTTCTGCCACTCTGTCTCTGTTTCCTTTTTTTGGAGGGGGGGAAGAAATTGGAGTTAGGTAACTTGGTCAAGGTCACACAGCTAGTAAGTGTCTGGGGCTAGATTTGAATTCAGGTCCTCCTGACTCCAGTCGTGGTGCTCTATCCACTGTACCACATAATTGACCCTCTATTTTCTAAAACTAAGTTTAAGATAACTACGCTAACTACCCTGAAGTTGTATGACAAGTAGAGAAGGAAATTCCAATGAGGTCAGAGGTCCTGTTGGTGATGATTTAAGTTCTAAGAAAATTGAAGATTTAGGCTAAAATTTAAAATTGCATTATGCTTTCAATTCCATTCTATAAATGTTTATTAAGCATTTACTCTGTATAAAGCACTCTGCTAGGTTGTAGGGATACAAAGATAGACATGATATAGGCCCTAGTTTCATACTAAGAGCAGCTTGATGCATAGAATGTAGTGAGCCAAGTTCTACCAGGCTCTATAATCATTAGGAATTGAGAGATTGTTCCATCCGAAGACACTCATTGGGTTATCATTATTATTGCTCATCACATCAACTGGTAGGTAGGACAAGCATTATTATCCCCATTTTAGAGATGAAAGAATAAGTGTGTGTGTGTGTGTGTGTGTGTGTGTGTGTGTGTGTGTGTTGGAGGGAAGAAGAACACAGTAAGCACCTACTAAGTGCCAAGCGGGCAGCTAGGTGGTACAGTGGATTGAATGTTGGGCCAGGAGTCAAAAAAATCTGACCTCAGACACTTACTTGCTGTGTGACCCTGGACAAGTCACTTAACTATTTGTCTCAATTTCCTCATCTATAAAATGAGGTAGAGAAGGAAATGGCGAACCACTCCAGCATCTTTGCCAAGAAAACCCCAAAAGAGGTCAGGAAGAGTTGGAACAAATAAAATGGCTCAACCATAAGCACTTTACTAAGCTCTAGGGATACAAATACAAAAGCAAGAGAGTCCTTGCCCTCAAGAAGCTTACACTCTAACCAAGAAATAACACATAGGAAAAATGATGGCCAGGGAAGGGAGTTTTGGTGGAGGTAGACCCAGGAATAGTGAGTGGAGCTGTAGGGCAATTAATTGTCACACCATTCCTGAAGTAATATTAATGTTGATTTTATTAAGATTACCAGGGCAAAAAATGGAAAGAGGTGGAGAGAGGAGGATATCATAATGAATGAGGCAGCAGAGAAGGCAGCAAAATGATTCAGGTGGACGAGATGTGAAGCTGGGTTTGGAGCTGGCTATATACTTTGGGTTAGGCAAGTTTGTAATCACCAATCAAGACAGCTCAGTCTCCAGGCAGAATTTCAAAATTTAGTGGATTAGATTAACTCCCCTACTGAAGGGTGCTGTTCCAGGTAAGTGGGGGGGGGGAGGGTTGCTGCCACTATAGGAGAGCAAATGACAAGATGCGTGGGGTGGATGGTTGGATGGGATGGGAAGCATGATCTGGGGGCTTCTGGTTATATTGGGTGCGTGGAATTTACAACTCATTTACCAGTCAGATGATGAAAGGGAGGCTGGGCAATTTTAAGTCATTCTCCCAAAGTTACATACAGAGCTTATAAATATCAGAGTTAGAATTTAAATCCAGGCCTTGGGACTTAAAATACAGAAATGAGGGGAAATAGAGATCAGGAGTTATAATGCAAGCTTATAGCTAGGACCTTGGTCTTCCCTGACCGGTCTTAGGGGAATCCAGCATGAGAACAGGGAGTGTCTGTGAAGTTTAGATTCAGTCAAAGGGTGGCACTTGAGGACCTAAAAGGCCACATGTGGCCTCCAGGCCAAAGGTTCCCCACCAGGAACCTGTTCTATTGTAACCTCCTCTGTCCTCCCTGGGGTGCTTCTAGCCCCCTTTCCAGACCTGAAGCTTTCTCTTTGAAGGAGCCTCCTGTCTAATGGGGAAGGGTGGGGCAATCAGCAGTATCGATTAAGTATCCCCATCGTCCCCCAGCCAGGTTGTGCAGGAAGGAAGTTTTTGAGCGTGAAACAAACAAGTGCAATTCAGGACACACGTAGGAGAGACACCCAAACACACTCATTACCTCGTCACTCACCTGAGCTATGAGTGGCTGCCAAGGACATTGGTGCCACCTACAGCAGGTGCAGTTAGTCAAATCAATGCAGTCATTACTTCATTTCCTTTCTTAACCGAGGGAAGCAGAGGCACAAAGAATCCAAAACTGTGAATAAACCCAAAACCCATTATGTCTGATTTTGAATGCTGATTTTTTTTTCCTTTCCCTTTCTCTTCTCTTCTGCTTTCTTTTCTTTGGTTTTCTTTTTCCTTTCTTTTGTTCTTCTTATCCTTTCTTTGTGGCAGCAGATTTCTCCTCCTAATAATAGGTGTCTCCAGCTCATGTTCAAACAAGTCTGTGTTCCCTGAGCACACAGGGCTTCACTTGTTGATTTTTTTTCAATTTGAAATGAATACAGTGGACTTTTTTCTTCTCACTGATCAAAAGGACAGAGATAACCTAAAACAGCAGATGATCATTTCCGATTAGTAGTGGGAATATGTTATATGGTCCCCACCCTTCCTAGCTGTTCCCTAGCTCAGACTTTTATTGAAATGAGTTTATATTTCTTGAGCTCCCAATGACTGATGGTAGAAAGAAGAGTTCCAGAAGCATGTGTAGGGTAAAGGGGAGATACAGTGTGGTATAGCTGAAAGAGCACAAGCTTTTGAGTCATAAGACCTGGGTTCAAATCACAACTGTCACTTAGGATAGGTCTGAACCCTTCCAGAAGTCTTTTAACCACTCGGCACTTTAATCCCTCATCTATAAAATGAGGGGTTCGAGGAGAGGGGAACTTGCAGCCTCCAGGCCACATGTGTTCCTCTAGGTCCTCAAGCGTGGCCCTTTCACTGAATCCAAACTTCACAGGGCTACACTTGAGGACCTAGAGAGCCACACGTGGCCTGGAGGCCACAGGTTCCCCACCCCTGGATTAGGTGATATCCAAGGTGCCTCTTGACTCTAAAGCCATGATCCTCTAAGTTTAAAAATCTTATCCCACAGTGTTTACAAAATAGATGATTCAGATTGATTATTCAGTCTAATTCATGGTGTGGTTGTCTGGGGGCCCCACTGTGCAGAGTGTCTGATTTGGCCTCTCTCTCTCATTGCAGCATCTTCCTCAAAGAACTGGAGAAATATGAACAGTTGCCTGAGGACGTGGGACACTGCTTTGTCACCTGGGTAATAGACCTTAAATATCTCTTTTATCCTACTGTTCTTTCAAATTCCTGACAGGGCCAAGGGGTAGAGACTCCTGCCTTCTGTACTGACTGACATGCAATCTAGGTCACTTGCAATCTACCTTAACATGGAGTGCTTATAGATGGGCCATAACTTCTTGGAGGGACAGAGCACGAGACAAAGGGAACTAGGTCCTTCTTGTGTTACCTGGAGAAGCTCCCTTCATTTTTTAGAAGTTGGTTTTCTTCCCTGAATGGGGATAGTGGCACTCTCCCTTGGAAGGCAAAGATAAGAACAATGTATTTCACTGACTTGTCTCCTAGAGGAAATGAGAGGCTCCCAAATCACTTTTTTTCTGTGTTCTGACCTTGTTCACCAAACACAATATCCATCTTTTTCAATCCACATGAATCTTTCTCCAACCCACCCTAGTTATGTGTCTCCTCCACAGAAGCATGTAGAACCTACTTAAATTGTATACTTTAAGGTCATCCATTAAGTTTAATTAATTAAATTTAATTAGTTAAAGTTTATCCAAATTTTAAGTTTCTCCATTTGTAGGAATGGGTCAATTTGTCATTCTCCAATATGGTGTGTTTGGCCAGTGACTGGAAGAATGTTATGGTTTTTTTTTTAATATTTGCAGATTGTCCTTATGCTCATAAATCCAAGATACGTTTGAACTACCTTCCTTAGATCATTTGTTAGCTCATTCTTCCTTTGCTATAATCTTTTGAAAATAGAAACAGAGAAAGCCTCAAGTATACTTTCACACTCTTTTTTTTTTTTTTGGCTAGGCAATGGGGTTAAGTGACTTGCCTAGGGTCACACAGCTAGTAAGTATCATGTGTCTGAGGTCGGATTTGAACTCAGGTCCTCCTGAATCCAGGGCAGGTGCTCTATCCACTGTGCCACCTAGCTGCCCCTCAAGTATACTTTCAGACTAGAGCCTTGTTAGCCTAATCTAGGACTAGTTTTCCTCGGTGGCTGTCATACCCCTTTATCAATCTGAACAGTTTCATTGAGTTTCCTAGTTCCTTCTTGCTACCCACAGATGAACACAGACCAGTGAGGTTCCTAAACAGATGCCCCCTCCCCCTATCCCAAGAACACAAAGGCAAGACATATTTTCCTTGTACTAGTTGCAAATGGGCTGATCCACAAAAGGGCACATAAAATGATACAACAAGCCCATTCAGGACAAGCAATTGCCCTAGCAAAAGAGGATCTCAAGCTCAAGGTGTCCCAAAAAGTCTTGGTGATTTTTTTTTTGAAATTTTAATAAGTTTGGGCAAGCTTTAATGAGTGTAAACCTGCACCAAGACTTTTGGGACAACCTGTACAGTAGTTGTGTGGTTGCACTGAGTTTCTACTCTGTGGCAACGCTGCTCAGTCAGATTCAGAAAGGAGGCCCAGTCAGCTCACCAGGGCCAGAAACCAGCTCCTTAATGGGACAAGAACTGCAGTCTTTTTCTTGCAGTCTTTCCATTCCTCTACATTGACAGTTTGCTCCACTGAGCAGAACTGCAAGCGGGGCACACTTTTTGCCAAGTGCATATGGGTGTCCCAGGACCTGGAGTCTTTTCCCTGTTAATAGCTGAGCCTTGGCAGCTGACAGTTTATCTATGTCCAGAAGGCATATTCTCTGGTTAAAGCACAATTGGAGCCGGACCTATGATTTCATTCTTATAGTTAACTCCTGGGTTAAGGAGTTCTTTCTGTATCAATACAGGTCTACACTTTCTCTTAAGTTTATAGACTTTGTGTGTGTCTGTGTGTGTGTGTGTGTGTGTGTGTGTGTGTGTGTGTATACAAAGAGAGAGAGAGCTCTACAGTTACATTGATATCTATAGAAATAGATATGGATATACACAGTTTGTAAATATAGATATCTATAGATATAGGTAGAAATAGATGTTTGTCCAAGATGACTCAGCTGGTACCAGAGGTAGCTCTTGCGCCTAGGTCTTCCAGGTATTAAGGCTGCTTCTCAGCCACTAGACCACTCTGTTCCCAAGAGATTCCATTCTTATTTAGGGAGCTAATACTTGGTAAGCAAATCTTCACCTTCTGCCCCCAGTCACTGTTTCTAGTTCCTGCTTTATTAAGTAAGGATATAGGATCCTTATGTGGCTGTTTCCCATCTGATCCTGAAGAGAAATTATTTCAGCCGGGAATGGCTTTTGAACCTAATCCTCAGGCCCAATTCTACCTGAGGGTTTTTTTTTTTCCATTACTTTCTAATGAGCTATAGGACAGCTAGGTGGCCCAGTGGATAGAACACTGGGCTTGGAAACAGAAAATCTTCATGAATTCAAATCCAGCCTGAGAAACTTAACTAGCTGTATGACATTTTACTATTTTTAGCATAGTTAAAACTAAGAAATACTCATTTACATGTTTATTTATCTAGATGAGGGGTTCCTAACCTAGAATCAATAAATTTAAGTATACATGTATATTTCAGTATAATTGTTTTCCTTTATAATCCTATGTATTTTATTTTATGCATTTAAAAACATTATTCTGAGAAGGGGTTCATGGGCTTCACTAGACTGTCCAAGGGGTCCAGGAGATGAAAAAGGTAAAGAAGCCATGATAGATGCTAGTTTCCTATCAGTGATCTTATTTTATCCTTTTGATAACCATATAGATAAGATAGGAAATAAAGTGAGAAGTAAAGCAATCTCTAGGCCTGGCCCCCATACGTGGGTAATATATATGTTATTTTAGGAGAGGGACTGGCGTGTAACTACTCCTGCTAATGTCTAGAGCCCCTTACCTGTGGTCATAATCATTCATTCTCTCATTTACTCATTCAACAAGCGTTTTTATGTGCCAGAGAACCCAGCCTACATACAGAAATCTATATTCCCACAATGGGTCAGTTCTCCTAGAACTATCCTCTTTCTCTAAACATTGTCATTAACCACATGAGTAGATTCTCTACCAGGTTCTGCTCTATAAAGAAATTCACAAAATGAGCTCCTTTATCTTTTTGAGTCCGTGTTTTCCTGGGCTCATGCTCATTAATGTGAGTACAGACAACTATGGAGGTCCCTAGGGAGGTCCAGTGAGGATATAAAGTTCAATTGACTAAATCCAAGTAGAAACAGATCAGTCATAAGGCCCTCATGTAGTCATAATGAATGATACTTTCATTTGCATAGGTCTGGTTACTTTTCCCACATCTGTGGCCTCAATTTAGTCTCATAACAATTTTATGATATAGTTGGAAACCCTATTTTATAGAGAGGAAAACTGAGGACTAGTGAAGTGATATGCCTAATCCTCCAGCTAATAGTTATAGGATCATAGCTATCAGAAGTGGAATAACCTAGCAGGTCATCTCACATTATAGCCACCAAAGGGATCTCAGAGACCATTATTCCAGACC